>NC_057800.1:713894711-713964736 GCF_018294505.1 Triticum aestivum
CGGGCCGCGCGGGGAGGCGCCGGCGGGGAGGCCACGTGGCGGGAGGAGAGTTGCTGAGGCGGCGGTGGACGGACACGTCCGGCTCGCGCGGACGTTGTCCGGCGGCGACGGAGAGGTTTTTTTTAGGGTTTCGTGGGGGAGGAGATCCGAAAATGGAGGGGGTGTATTTATAGGCATAAGTGAAGCTAGGAGAGTCCAAATGAGGTGCGGTTTTCGACCACGCGATCGTGATCGAACGCTCTAGATGATGGAGCAGAGTTTGGTGGGTTTTGGGCCAAATTGGAGGGGTGTTGGGCTGCAACACACACGAGGCTTTTTCGGTCCCTTGGTTAACCGTTGGAGTATCAAACGAAGTCCAAATGATACGAAACTTGACAGGCGGTCTACCAGTAGTAAACCAAGGCTGCATGACAAGTCTCGGTCCAATCCAAAAATGTTTAAACCCCACACACGAAAGAAAGCTAGAAATGACCACTGGAGGAGAATGAAGCGCCGGAATGCAAAACGGACAACGGGGAAAATGCTCGAATGCATGAGATGAACACGTATGCTAATGCAATGCACATGATGACATGATATGAGATGCATGACAAAGACAACAACACATGGAGACAAAGACCCGAACCCGAGAAATAAATATAACTTAACGCCGGAAACGGCAAGAGTTGGAGTACAAATTGGGAAAGTTACATCCGAGGTGTTACAACACTCCACCACTACGAAAGGATCTCGTCCCGAGATCTAGGACTGAAAGAACTCCGGGTACTCAGAACGGAGGTGATCCTCGCGTTCCCAGGTAGCTTCACGGTCGGAATGGTGCGACCACTTGACTTTGAGGAATTTGATTGACTTGTTGCGAGTCTTGCGTTCAGTCTCTTCAAGAATAGCAACTGGGTGCTCACGATAAGAGAGATCTTCTTGGAGCTCAATGTCCTCGAAGTTGACGGTGCGGTCATGAGTCTTGAAGCACTTTCGAAGCTGAGAGACATGGAACACATCATGAACATTTGCAAAGTTTGAAGGAAGCTCGAGTTGATAGGCGAGGTCGCCTCTCTTGCTAACAATCTTGAAAGATCCCACATATCTAGGGGCAAGCTTCCCTTTGATACCGAAGCGACGAGTATCTTTCATAGGAGAGACACGGAGGTAAACATGATCTCCGATCTCGAAAGCCAAATCACGGTGCTTACTATCATAGTAGCTCTTCTGGCGGGATTGGGCTGCTTTGAGGTTATCATGAATGACTTTGCACATTTCTTCTGCTTCTGTGATTAAGTCATTACCCAAAAGCTGACGTTCACCAGTTTCAGACCAGTTGAGAGGGGTACGGCACTTCCTGCCATAGAGAATTTCAAAAGGGGCCTTGCCCGAACTTGCTTGAAAACTATTGTTGTAGGAGAATTCAGCATAAGGAAGACAATCCTCCCACTTCATGCCGAAGGAGATCACACAAGCCCTGAGCATATCTTCAAGAATCTGGTTGACACGCTCGACTTTACCGCTTGTTTGAGGATGGAAAGCAGTGCTGAAGCGGATGTTAGTGCCCATGGCCTTCTGAAAAGAATCCCAAAACTTGGAGGTAAAGATGCTGCCACGGTCTGAAGATATCACTTGAGGAATACCGTGCAGAGAGACAATTCGAGAGGTATAGAGTTCCGCCAATTGAGCTGCAGTGATTGACTCTTTGATAGGCAGAAAGTGAGCCACTTTGGTGAGCTTGTCGATGACAACGAATATAGCATCATTGCCACGCTTGGACTTTGGAAACCCAGTCACGAAGTCCATCTCAATGTGGTCAAACTTCCATTCTGGAATGGCAAGAGGTTGGAGGAGACCAGCTGGCCTTTGGTGTTCTGCCTTCACTCTTCTACAGACATCACATTCATTCACGAATTGAGCGATCTCGCGCTTCATTCAAGTCCACCAATAAGCTTGCTTAAGGTCCTGATACATCTTCGTACTCCCAGGGTGGATGGAGAGGAGAGAATTGTGAGCCTCGTTCATGATCACTTTACGGAGGTCACCTTTGGGCACAACAATACGATCCTCGAAGAAGAGAGTGTCCTTGTCATCAAGGCGGTAGCACTTGTACTTGGACTGACTCTTGGCAATCCCAATCTTCACCTTTTTCACCATAGCATCAAGAAGCTGGGCTTGGCGAATCTGGTCTTCTAAGGTAGGAGAGACTTGAAGGTTGGCGAGGAAACCTTGAGGAACAACTTGCAGATTAAGTTTGCGGAAAGCTTCACAAAGCTCGGGTTGATAAGGCTTAAGAATCAGACTGTTGCAGTAAGCCTTCCTGCTCAAAGCGTCAGCAATCACATTGGCCTTGCCTGGAGTGTACTCAATACTCGGATTATACTCTTGAATCATTTCGACCCATCGAGTTTGCCTGAGGTTGAGATTAGGCTGAGTGAAGATGTACTTGAGACTCTTGTGATCAGTGAAAATATCCACTTTTCTTCCCAATAGAAGATGTCTCCAAGTCAAAAGAGCATGCACAACTGCCGCCAACTCGAGATCATGAGTTGGGTAGTTCTTCTCATTAGGCTTCAACTGGCGAGATGTATAAGCAACAACTTTCTTCTCTTGCATCAAAACTGCGCCAAGACCTTGGAGAGAGGCATCACAAAAGACCTCGTACGGCTTGGATTCATCAGGTGGAGTCAGAACTGGAGCAGTGATCAATTTCTCTTTCAAAGTGTTGAAAGCAATATCACACTCCGGAGACCAAACGTACTTGAAGTGCTTCTGAAGAAGATTTGAGAGAGGCTTTGCGATCTTAGAAAAGTTTTCAACGAATCTTCGGCAATAGCTTGCGAGACCGAGAAAACTGCGGAGTTGCTTCACGTTCTGAGGAGGTTCCCAATTCACAATTGCAGACACCTTCTCAGGATTCACGGCAATGCCCTTGGCAGAGATGATATGACCAAGATAAAGAACCTCATCGAGCCAAAATTCACACTTGGAGAACTTGGCGTAGAACTGATGTTCTCTGAGCTTATCAAGAACCAAACGCAAGTGCTTGGCATGATCTTCCTTGTTCTTCGAGAAAACCAGAATGTCGTCGAGATAGACCAAAATGAAGTCATTGGTGTAGGCGTTGAAGATGAAGTTCATCATGCGAGAGAACGTCAGAGGAGCGTTGGCGAGGCCAAAAGACATGACGGTGTATTCATATGAACCAAAGCTTGTTCTGAATGCTGTCTTGGGAATATCTTCTTCACGAATGCGAATCTGGTGATAACCCATACGGAGATCAAGCTTGGAGAATACTTGGGCACCTTTGAGTTGTTCGAACAACTCATTGATGTTGGGAAGTGGGTATTTGTTCTTGATGGTCTTCTTATTCACTGGAGGGTAATCAACACAAAGTCGGTCCGTTCCATCCTTCTTCTTCACAAAAAGAACACCACAACCCCACGGAGAAGAACTAGGCTGGATGAGACCCATTTTCTCTTGCATATCAAGTTGCTTCTTCAGCTCCTTCAACTCTTCAGGTCCGAGCTTGTAAGGACGTTTGCACACAGGTTCCGTGCCAGGCTCAAGATCAATAACGAATTCAACTGGCTGGTGCGGAGGCATTCCTGGGAGCTCTTCTGGAAAGACGTCTTGATATTCGCAAACGACTGGAATTTGAGAGATAGCATCCAATTCACCCTTCTCATTGAGAGAAAACAGACGGATAGTATCATCACGAGCGGCAAAGACAATTACATCCTCAGACGAATGTGTCAATTGAATCTGCCTGGCTGCACAATCAAGCTGAGCCTTGTGCTTAGAAAGACAATCCATTCCGAGAATAAGATCAATATCCGAGTTACCAAGAACCACCGGAGAAGAGAGAAACTTGTAATCGCCCAATGTGATAGAAACATCTGGGGCAATAGCGCTTGCATTCATAAATTTACCCGGAGAAACAACAGATAACTGTCTAGGCAAATCTTGCAAAGGCAACTCATGCTTAGAAACAAATGGCCTCGAGATGAAACAATGCGATGCACCCGTGTCAAAAAGAACTTTAGCAGGAATATCATTAACAGGGAGGTTACCCATGATCACATCTGACGAGTCCTCTGCCTGAGCTGCATTCATCAAATTGACCTTGGCGGACTTGGGGTTATGCTTGACCACAGCTGTACTTGCCGATCTGACAGGAGGAGGAGGAGGAAGACGCCTCTGGTTGAGACACTTGTTGGCATAGTGACCCTTCTGTTGGCACTTGTTGCACATGACCTCTGAAAGAGGACGGTGATACGGAGCACTCGATCTTGGAGCTTGAGACGAAGTCTTGTTCTGAAAGCCAGGGTTGGGTGGGTGGGAAGAACCACTGCCACCTTTGCTCTTCGGCTGATACGGCTGACGGAACGGAGGAGGAGGAAGCCAAAACTTCTGCTGCTTGGCCACTTGAGTAGAGGAAGAAGGAGTAACATCTCTGACTCGCTTCCTGGAAGCATCACACCTCAACTGAGCAGCCTCTTGCTTCAGTGCCATGTTGTAGAACTCATCATATCTCAAGGGCTCGAAGAGAACAAGAGCGAGCTGCATATCTTCTCTGAGACCATCCCTGAACTGGTATATCATGCTCTTCTCATCAGGGACGTCCTGCTTGGCAAAGCGGGCGAGCTTCTGGAACAACTTGTTGTAGTCATAGACAGACAAAGAGCCTTGCTTCAGATTGCGGAATTCCTCACGCTTGCTTTCAACCACGCTCTGCGGAATATGATGAGCTCGGAAATCTCGATGGAAATCATCCCAAGTGATAACACGTCCACCTATGGAATCCTTGTACTGCTGGAACCATTCTGCAACTTGATCTTTCAGTTGGAAGGAAGCGAACTTGACAAAGTCCTCAGGCCTGACGTTACTGCACTCGAAATGCTTACACAGATCCACAAGCCAATCGTCAGCATCGGTTGCCTCAACACAATTGCCGAAAGTCTTTGGCGCGTTTGCAAGGAACTGGTTGAGTGTAGCAAAGTGACTCTGATTGCTGCCTTGATTCCCTTGACTGCCTTGATTGCGCTCTTGAAGAATTTGCATGATCAGCTGTGTGTTTGCATTGGTTGCAGCCATCACAGCTTGCCATGCCTCCGGAGGAGGTGGAGGTGGTGGCGGATCAGGATTCGGAGTCGTGCGCGTTGGAGGAGCCATCCTGAAGAGGTTGACCACCATTAGCACATTGACAGATAAATATTGAAGCTGAATCCAACGGAATGAAAATTGCAACATATAGTCTTCACATCCGAACAAAATGAACGAATGCATTCCTCTTCAAATGGTCACGTATCCATAAATTGAGAAGCCACATAGAATTAAGGTAGAGAAATAAATCAACAAGGTACGGATCAAGAACGAATAATCGGTAAGAAATCCCAATCTCAAACCAATATCCTTAATTCCTGCTCGATCCATGAAGTCCTCTGAAGGCCATTGACAAGGCCGCACTGGAGCGTCCCTTGGTGGCTCATCATCATCATCATCACGCATTGCAAGCATGGGTCCTTGTTTCCTTGAAGAACCACCTTGGTACATTTTCCTAAACATATTTCTTCCTCTAAAAAATTTCTGAAATTTTTAGTAACTTTAAATAAAAGTAAACCAAACTCAACAAAATTGATAGCAACTACTCCTACAAGTGCCTAGATCCTATATCATGCATTAGAACTACTTGGAACCATATAAATTTGACATGCAAGCTCAATAATAGGGTCACCTAAGCAGCAAAAAATTGCAATGAATAAAGCACTAGAACAAAAACTAATTGGACCAATGGAGGAGTCACATACCAAGGAACAACTCCACAAAGCAGTTTTGTGAGAGGTGCCTTGAGCAAGGAGATCAAAAATCGTAGCAAAAGGGGCTAGAACTCGTGCTTGAGCTGGATAATGGTGTTTGTGGGAGGAAGAAGGAGTGTGTGGGTGCAGGAATAAGTGGAGGAGGGCCACCGTGGGCCCACGAGGCAGGGGGCGCGCCCAGGGGGTAGGGCGCGCCTCCACCCTCGTGGCCAGGTGGATGCCCCCTGCTGTGTTCTCAATGCCAGATATTCTCAAATATTCCAGAAAAATCATATTTAAATTTCAGGGCATTTGGAGAACTTTTATTTTCGGGGTATTTTTATATTGCACGGATAATCAGAAAACAGACAGAGATTACTAGTTTTGCTTTATTTAATATAAATAACAGAAAGTAGAAAGAGGGTAGAGAGAGTTGTGTTTTCTAACTTTATCCATTTTCATGATCATCAAAAGGAATCCATTAACAAGGTTGATCAAGTGTTGTTAACAAACTCATTCCGAATAACATGGAACCGGAGAATTTTTGAATAACACTAGATTACCTCAACGGGGATATGCACATCCCCAACAATAAGAATATCATATTTCTTCTTGACAGTAGGAAGAGGAAATTCAAAACCTCCAAAAGTAATCGATGGAATTTTTGTTGGGGAACGTAGTAATTTCAAAATTTTCCTATGCACACGCAAGATCATGGTGATGCATAGCAACGAGAGGGGAGAGTATGATCTATGTACCCTTGTAGACCGACAGCGGAAGCGTTAGCACAACGCGGTTGATGTAGTCGTACGTCTTCACGGCCCGACCGATCAAGCACCGAAACTACGACACCTCCGAGTTCTAGCACACGTTCAGCTCGATGACGATCCCCGGACTCCGATCCAGCAAAGTGTCAGGGAAGAGTTCCGTCAGCATGACAGCGTGATGACGATCTTGATGTACTACCGTCGCAGGGCTTCGCCTAAGCACCGCTACAATATTATTGAGGATTATGGTGGAAGGGGGCACCGCACACGGCTAAGAATATGATCACGTGGATCGACTTGTGTGTCTAGGGGTGCCCCCTGCCCTCGTATATAAAGGATCAAGGGGGGGGGGGTGCGGCCGGCCAGGAGGAGGGCACGCCAGGAGGAGTCCTACTCCCACCGGGAGTAGGATTCCCCCCTTTCTTAGTTGGAATAGGATTCGGGAAGGGGGAAAGAGGAGAGAGAGAAGGAAGGGGGGGCGCCGCCCCCCTCTCCTTGTCCTATTCGGACTAGGGGAGAGGGGCGCGCGGCCCAGCCCTGGCCACCTCTCCTCTCTTCCACTAAAGCCCACTAAGGCCCATATACCTCCCGGGGGGTTCCGGTAACCTCCCGGTACTCCGGTAAAATCCCGATTTCACCCGGAACACTTCCGATATCCAAATATAGGCTTCCAATATATCAATCTTTATGTCTCGACCATTTCGAGACTCCTCGTCATGTCCGTGATCACATCCGGGACTCCGAACAAACTTCGGTACATCAAAAAGCATAAACTCATAATATAACTGTCATCGAAACCTTAAGCGTGCGGACCCTACGGGTTCGAGAACAATGTAGACATGACCGAGACACGTCTCCGGTCAAAAATCAATAGCGGAACCTGGATGCTCATATTGGCTCCTACATATTCTACGAAGATCTTTATCGGTCAGACCACATAACAACATACTTTATTCCCTTTGTCATCGGTATGTTACTTGCCCGAGATTCGATCGTCGGTATCTCAATACCTAGTTCAATCTCGATACCGGCAAGTCTCTTTACTCGTTTCGTAATACATCATCTTGCAACTAACTCATTAGTTGTAATGCTTGCAAGGCTTATGTGACGTGCATTACCGAGAGGGCCCAGAGATACCTCTCCGACAATCGGAGTGACAAATCCTAATCTTGAAATACGCCAACCCAACATTCACCTTTGGAGACACCTGCAGAGCTCCTTTATAATCACCCAGTTATGTTGTGACATTTGGTAGCACACAAAGTGTTCCTCTGGCAAACGGGAGTTGCATAATCTCATAGTCATAGGAACATGTATAAGTCATGAAGAAAGCAATAGCAACATACTAAACGATCAGGTGCTAAGCTAATGGAATGGGTCATGTCAATCACATCATTCTCCTAATAATGTGATCCCGTTAATCAAATGACAACACATGTCTATGGTTAGGAAACATAACCATCTTTGATTAACGAGCTAGTCAAGTAGAGGCATACTACTGATGTTTAGTTTGTCTATGTATTCACACAAGTATTATGTTTCCGGATAATACAATTCTAGCATGAATAATAAACATTTATCATGAAATAAGGAAATAAATAATAACTTTATTATTGCCTCTAGGGCATATTTCCTTTAGTCTCCCACTTGCACTAGAGTCAATAATCTAGTTCACATCGCCATGTGATCTAACATTAATAGTTCACATCTTTATGTGATTAACACCCATAGTTCACATTGATATGTGACCAACACCCAAAAGGTTTACTAGAGTCAGTAATCTAGTTCACATCGCTATGTGATTAACACCCAAAGAGTACTAAGGTGTGATCATGTTTTGCTTGTGAGATAATTTTAGTCAACGGGTCTGTCATATTCAGATCCGTAAGTATTTTGCAAATATCTATGTCAACAATGCTCTGCATGGAGCTACTCTAGCTAATTGCTCCCACTTTCAATATGTATCTAGATCGAGACTTAGAGTCATCCAGATCTGTGTCAAAGCTTGTATCGACGTAACTCTTTACGACGAACCTTTTGTCACCACCATAATTGAGAAATATTTCCTTATTCCACTAAGGATAATTTTGACCGATGTCCAGTGATCTACTCCTAGATCACTATTGTACTCCCTTGCCAAAAATAGTGTAGGGTATACAATAGGTACACAGCATGGCATATTTTATAGAACCTATGATTGAGGCATAGGGAATGACTTTCATTCTCTTTCTATCTTCTGCCGTGGTCGGGCTTTGAGTCTTACTCAATTTCACACCTTGTTACACAGGCAAGAACTCTTTCTTTGACTGTTCCATTTTGAACTACTTCAAAATCTTGTCAAGGTATGTACTCATTGAAAAAACTTATCAAGCGTCTTGATCTATCTCTATAGATCTTGATGCTCAATATGTAAGCAGCTTCACCGAGGTCTTTCTTTGAAAAACTTCTTTCAAAACACTCTTTTATGCTTTGCAGAATAATTCTACATTATTTCTGATCAACAATATGTCATTCACATATACTTATCAGAAATGTTGTAGTGCTCCCACTCACTTTCTTGTAAATACAGGCTTCACCGCAAGTCTGTATAAAACTATATGCTTTGATCAACTCATCAAAGCGTATATTCCAACTCTGAGATGCTTGTACTAGTCCATAGATGGATTGCTGGAGCTTGCATATTTTGTTAACACCTTTAGGATTGACAAAACCTTCTGGTTGCATCATATACAACTCTTCTTTAAGAAATCCATTAAGGATTGCAGTTTTGTTATCCATTTGCTAGATAAGATGCGGCAATTGCTAACATGATTCGGACAGACTTTAAGCATCGATACGAGTGAGAAAATCTCATCATAATCAACACCTTGAACTTGTCGAAAACCTTTTTGCGACAATTCTAGCTTTGTAGATAGTAACACTACTATCAGCGTCCGTCTTCCTCTTGAAGATCCATTTATTTTCTATGGCTTGCCGATCAACGGGCAAATCCATCAAAGTCCATACTTTGTTCTTATACATGGATCATATCTCAGATTTCATGGCCTCAAACCATTTCGCGGAATCTGGGCTCATCATCGCTTCCTCATAGTTCGCAAGTTCGTCATGGTCTAGTAACATGACTTCCAGAACAGGATTACCATACCACTCTGGTGCAGATCTCACTCTGGTTTACCTACGAGATTCGGTAGTAACTTGATCTGAAGTTACATGATCATCATCATTAGCTTCCTCACTAATTGGTGTAGTAGTCACAAGAACAGATTTTTGTGATGAACTACTTTCCAATAAGGGAGAAGGTACAATTACCTATCAAGTTTTCTACTTTCCTCCCACTCAGTTCTTTCGAGAGAAACTCCTTCTCTAGAAAGTTTCCGAATTTAGCAACAAAAGTCTTGCCTTCGGATCTGTGATAGAAGGTGTATCCAATAGTTTCCTTTGGATATCCTATGAAGACGCACTTCTCCGATTTAGGTTTGAGCTTATCAAGTTGAAACTTTTTCACATAAGCATTGCAACCTCAAGCTTTAAGAAACGACAGCTTAGGTTTCTTGCTAAACCATAGTTCATACGGTGTCATCTCAAACGGATTTAGATGGTGCCCTATTTAACGTGAATGTAGTTGTCTCTAATGCATAACCCCAAAACGATAGCGGTAAATCTGTAAGAGACATCATAGATCGCACCATATCAAGTAAAGTACGATTACGACGTTCAGACACACCATTACGCTGTGGTGTTCCGGGTGGCGTGAGTTGCAAAACTATTTCACATTGTTTTAACTGAAGACCAAACTCGTAACTCAAATACTCTTCTCCACGATCAGATCGTAGAAACTTTATTTTCTTGTTACGATGATTTTCCACTTCACTATGAAATTCTTTGAACTTTTCAAATGTTTCAGACTTATGTTTCATCAAGTAGATATACTCATATCTGCTCAAATTATCTGTGAAGAACAGAAAATAATGATACCTGTCGCGAGCCTCAATATTCATCGGACCACATACATCAGTATGTATGATTTCCAACAAATCTGTTGCTCGCTCCATTGTTCCGAAGAACGGAGTCTTAGTCATCTTGCCCATGAGGCATGGTTCGCAAGCATCAACTGATTCATAATCAAGTGATTCCAAAAGCCCATCAGCATGGAGTTTCTTCATGCGCTTCACACCAATATGACCTAAACGGCAGTGCCACAAATAAGTTTGCACTATCATTATTAACTTTGCATCTTTTGGTTTCAATATTATGTTTATGTGTATCACTACGATCGAGATCCAATGAACTATTTTCATTGGGTGTGTAACCATATAAGGTTTTATTCATGTGAACAGAACAACAATTTATTCTCTTACTTAAATGAATAACCGTATTACAATAAACATGATCAAATCATATTCATGCTCAACGCAAACACCAAATAACACTTATTTAGGTTCAACACTAATCCCGAAAGTATAGGGAGTGTGCGATGATGATCATATCAATTTTGGAACAACTTCCAACACACATCGTCACTTCACCCTTAACTAGTCTCTGTTTATTCGGCAACTCCCGTTTCGAGTTACTAATCTTAGCAACTGAACTAGTATCAAATACTAAGGGGTTGCTATAAACACTAGTAAAGTACACATCAATAACATGTATATCAAATATACTTATGTTTACTTTGCCATCCTTCTTATCCGCCAATCACTTGGGGTAGTTCCGCTTCCAGTGACCAGTCCCTTTGCAGTAGAAGCACTTAGTCTCAGGCTTAGGACCAGACTTGGGCTTTTTTACTTGAGCAGCAACTTGCTTGCTGTTCTTCTTGAAGTTCCCCTTCTTCCCTCTGCCCTTTTCTTGAAACTAGTGGTCTTGTCTACCATCAACACTTGATGTTTTTTCTCGAGTTCTACCTTCGTTGATTTCAGCATCACAAAGAGCTTGGGAATCGTTTCTGTTATCCCTTGCATATTATAGTTCATCACGAAGTTCTACTAACTTGGTGATGGCGACTAGAGAATTCTATCAATCACTATTTTATCTGGAAGATTAACTCCCACTTGATTCAAGTAATTGTAGTACCCAGACAATCTAAGCACATGCTCACTAGTTGAGCGATTCTCCTCCATCTTTTAGCCATAGAACTTGTTGGAGACTTCATATCTCTCAACTCAGGTATTTGCTTGAAATATTAACTTCAACTCCTGGAACATCTCATATGTTCCATGATGTTCAAAACGTCTTTGAAGTCCCGATTCTAAGCCATTAAGCATGGTGCACTAAACTATCAAGCCCTGTTCAAGAATTCATCCGATTAACCAGTTAACTTGCCGATGAATCCCTACTCATAGGGTCACCGAGTAGCCGATAAACTGATAAATTGTTCGATTAATTGATTAAATGGCCGATTAACTTGCCGATTAGCCTATTAATCCCCTACTCGCCAGCCAACCGAGCAGTTACTAGTTAACGATTTCCTCAACAATGCTATCAAGTAGTCATCATATTGAGCTAGCCAAATGTTCATAACGTCTGCATCTGCTCCTGCAATAGGTCTGTCACCTAGCGGTGCATCAAGGACATAATTCTTCTGTGCAGCAATGAGGATAAACCTCAGATCACGGATCCAATCCGCATCATTGCTACTATCTTTCAACATAATTTTCTCTAGGAACATATCAAAATAAACACAGGGAAGCAAAAACACGAGCTATTGATCTACAACATGATTTGCAAAATACTACCAGGACTAAGTTTATGATGAATTTAGGTTCAATTAATCATATTACTTGGTTCATAATATAACTGTCATCGAAACCTTAAGCGTGCGGACCCTACGGGTTCGAGAACAATGTAGACATGACCGAGACACGTCTCCGGTCAATAACCAATAGCGGAACCTGGATGCTCATATTGGCTCCTACATATTCTACGAAGATCTTTATCGGTCAGACCGCATAACAACATACTTTATTCCCTTTGTCATCGGTATGTTACTTGCCCGAGATTCGATCGTCGCTATCTTAATACCTTGTTCAATCTCGATACCGGCAAGTCTCTTTACTCGTTTCATAATACATCATCTTGCAACTAACTCATTAGTTGTAATGCTTGCAAGGCTTATGTGACGTGCATTACCGAGAGGGCCCAGAGATACCTCTCCGACAATCGGAGTGAATATTCCTAATCTCGAAATACGCCAACCCAACATTCACCTTTGGAGACACCTGCAGAGCTCCTTTATATTCACCTAGTTACGTTCTGACGTTTGGTAGCACACAAAGTGTTCCTCTGGCAAACAGGAGTTGCATAATCTCATAGTCATAGGAACATGTATAAGTCATGAAGAAAGCAATAGTAACATACTAAACGATCTGGTGCTAAGCTAATGGAATGGGTCATGTCAATCACATCATTCTCCTAATAATGTGATCCCGTTAATCAAATGACAACACATGTCTATGGTTAGGAAACATAACCATCTGTGATTAACGAGCTAGTCAAGTAGAGGCATACTAGTGATGTTTAGTTTGTCTATGTATTCACACAAGTATTATGTTTCCGGATAATACAATCTAGCATGAATAATAAACATTTATCATGAAATAAGGAAATAAATAATAACTTTATTATTGCCTCTAGGGCATATTTCCTTCAACTTTTCCAATAGAATTGATACTGTGGACTTGAGGTTGTTTCCTCAGAAAGTGTACCGTATGCTCATTACCATTAACATGAAAAGTGACATTGCCTTTGGTGCAATCAATAACAACCCCTGCAGTATTCAAAAAGGGTCTTCCAAGAATAATAGACATACTATCGTCCTTGGGAATATCAAGAATAACAAAGTCCGTTAAAATAGTAACGTTTGCAACCACAACAGGCGCATCCTCGCAAATACCGACAGGTATAGCAGTTGATTTATCAGCCATTTGCAAAGATATTTCAGTAGGTGTCAACTTATTCAAATCAAGTCTACGATATAAAGAAAGAGGCATAACACTAACACCGGCTCCAAGATCACATAAAGCAGTTTTAACATAATTTATTTTAATGGAGCATGGTATAGTGGGTACTCCTGGATCTCCTAACTTCTTAGGTATTCCACCCTTAAAAGTGTAATTAGCAAGCATGGTGGCAATTTCAGCTTCTGGTATCTTTCTTTTATTAGTAACAATTTCTTTCATATACTTAGCATAAGGATTCATTTTGAGCATATCAGTTAATCGCATACGCAAAAAGATAGGTCTAATCGTTTCAGCAAAGCGCTCAAAATCCTCATCATCCTTTTTCTTGGATGGTTTGGGAGGAAAAGGCATGGGTTTCTGAACCCAAGGCTATCTTTCGTTACCGTGTTTCCTAGCAACAAAGTCTTTCTTATCATAATGTTGATTCTTTGATTGTGGGTTATCAAGATCAACATCAGTTTCAATTTCTATATCATTATCATTACTAGGTTGAGCATCAACATGAACATTATCATTTACATTATCACTAGGTTCATGTTCATTACCAGATTATGTTTCAGCACCAGAAATACACATATCATTTGTATTCTCAGGTGGTTCAGCAATAGGTTCACTAGAAGCATGCAAAGTCCTATCAATTTTCTTTTTCTTCCTTTTACAAGGACTAGGTGCATCTATATTATTTCTCTAAGAATCTTGCTCAATTCTCTTAGGGTGGCCTTCAGGATACAAAGGTTCCTGAGTCATTTTACCAGTTCTAGTAGCCACTCTAACAGCATAGTCCTTATTCTTACTATTCAATTCATTGAGCAAATCATTTTGAGCCTTAAGTACTTGTTCTACTTGAGTGGTAACCATAGAAGCATGTTTACTAATAAGTTTAAGTTCACCTTTGACATTAGCCATATAATCTCCCAAGTGTTCAAGCATATCAGCACTGGGTTTTAATTCTCTACCAAAATAAGCATTGAAGTCTTCTTGCTTAACCATAAATTTGTCAAACTCATCTAAGCATGGGCTAGCAAACTTGGTGAATGGGATTTCAGCTTTATCATATCTATAGAGAGAATTTACCTTTACTACCTGTGTTGGGTTATCAAGACCATGTGTTTCTTCAATAGGTGATGGATTAAAATCATATATTTCTTCAACAGGAGGTAAATTAAGACCATGTATTTCTTCAATAGGAGGTAAATTCTTAACATCTTCAGCTTTAATACCCTTTTCTTTCATGGATTTTTTGCCTCTTGCATATCTTCAGGACTGAGAAATAGAACACCCCTTTTCTTCGGAGTTGGTTTAGGAATAGGCTTAGGGAGTGTCCAATTATTTTCATTTGTCAACATATTATTCAATAGAATTTCAGCTTCATCCGGTGTTCTTTCCCTGAAAACAGAACCAGCACAACTATCCAGGTAATCTCTGGAAGCATCAGTTAGTCCATTATAAAAGATATCAAGTATTTCATTTTTCTTGAGAGGATGATCAGGCAAAGCATTAAGCAATTGGAGAAGCCTCTCCCAAGCTTGTCGGAGACTTTCTTCTTCAATTTGCACAAAATTATATATTTCGCTTAAAGCAGCTTGTTTCTTATGAGCGGGGAAATATTTAGCACAGAAGTAATAAATCATATCTTGGGGACTACGCACACAACCAGGATCAATAGAATTAAACCATATCTTAGCATCACCCTTTAATAAGAACGGAAATAATTTAAGGATATAATAGTAGCGAGTTTTCTCATCATTAGTAAATGCTACCTCTTGAGCACTGCGTTGGATTTCCTTGAAGAGGAAAGGATGATGCAGCAAAGTAGCGTAAGTATTTCCCTCAGTTTTTGAGAACCAAGGTATCAATCCAGTAGGAGGCTACGCGCGAGTCCCTAGTACCTGCACAAAACAAATAACTCCTCGCAACCAACACGATAAGGGGTTGCCAATCCCTTCACGGTCACTTACGAGAGTGAGATCTGACAGATATGATAAGATAATATTTTTGGTATTTTTGTGATAAAGATGCAAAGTAAAATAAAAGCAAAGTAAAAAAGCAAAGGAAATAACTAAATATTGAAATATTAATATGATGAAGATAGACCCGAGGGCCATAGGTTTCACTAGTGGCTTCTCTCAAGAGCATAAGTATTTTACGATGGGTGAACGAATTACTGTTGAGCAATTGACAGAATTGAGCATAGTTATGAGAATATCTAGGTATGATCAGGTATATAGGCATCACGTCTGAGACCAGTAGACCGACTCCTGCCTGCATCTACTACTATTACTCCACTCATCGACTGCTATCTAGCATGCATCTAGAGTATTAAGTTAATGAAAACAGAGTAACGCCTTAAGCAGGATGACATGATGTAGAGGGATAAATTCATGCAATATGATAAAAAATCCATCTTGTTATCCTCGATGGCAACAATACAATACGTGCCTTGCTGCCCCTACTGTCACTGGGAAAGGACACCGCAAGATTGAACCCAAAGCTAAGCACTTCTCCCATTGCAAGAAAGATCAATCTATTAGGTCAAACCAAATTGATAATTCGAAGAGACTTGCAAAGATAACCAATCATACATAAAAGAATTCAGAGAAGATTCAAATATTGTTCATAGATAATCTTGATCATAAACCCACAATTCATCGGTCTCAACAAACACACCGCAAAAAGAAGATTACATCGAATAGATCTCCACAAGAGAGGGGGAGAAGATTGTATTGAGATCCAAAAAGAGAGAAGAATCCATCTAGCTAATAACTATGGACCCGAAGGTCTGACGTAAACTACTCACACTTCATCGGAGGGGCTATGGTGTTGATGTAGAAGCCCTCCGTGATGGATGCCCCCTCCGGTGAGCTCCGGAACAGGCCCCAAGATGGGATCTCGTGGATACAGAAAGTCACGGCGGTGGAATTAGGGTTTTGGCTCCGTATCTGATCTTTTGGGGTACGTAGGTATATATAGGAGGAAGGAGTATGTCGGTGGCGCAACAGGGGGCCCACGAGGGTGGAGGGCGCACCTGGGGGGGTAGGCGCGCCCCCTACCTCGTGGCCTCCTCCTTTATTTCTTGACGTAGGGTCCAAGTCTCCTGGATCATGTTCGGTGAGAAAATCACGTTCCCGAAGGTTTCATTCCGTTTGGACTCCGTTTGATATTCATTTTCTTCGAAACCCTAAAATAGGCAAAAAAAACAGCAATTCTGGGCTGGGTCTCCGGTTAATAGGTTAGTCCCAAAAATAATATAAAAGTGGATAATAAAGCCCAATAATGTCCAAAACAGTAGATAATATAGCATGGAGCAATCAAAAATTATAGATACGTTGGAGACGTATCAGTAAACAGGGTAGCTATATCATTTAATTTAGTAAGATGTGCCACAACAGTTTCAGATTCATAGCCATAGAAAGGATCAAATTCAACCAAAGTAATTAACTCAGGATCAACAGAGAAATCATAATCCTTATCAGCAATAAAGATAGGTGAAGTAGCATAAGTAGGATCATATTTCATTCTAGAATTTAGAGATTTTTCTTTCAGCTTAGCTAATAATTTCTTAAGATCACTTCTATCGTTGCAAGCAAGAAAGTCTCTAGCAGTTTCTTCATCCATAACATAACCCTCAGGAACAACAGGCAATTCATATCTAGGGGGAGAATCTTCATCAGCACTTTCATCAATATTATCAATTTCAGTAATTTCATTGTCTCTAGCCCTAGCAAGTTGTTCGTCAAGAAATTCACCAAGTGGTACAGTAGTATCAAGCATGGAAGTAGTTTCATAATAAGTATCATGCAAAGCAGAAGTGGCATCATCAATAACATGCGACATATCAGAATGAATAGCAGGTGTAGGTGTCGCAAGCTTACTCAAAATAGAAGGTGAATCAAGTGCAGAGCTAGATGGCAATTCCTTACCTTCCCTCGTAGTTGAGGGATAAATCTTGGTTCTTGGATCTTTCAAGTTCTTCATAGTGATAAACAGATATAAATCAAAAGTGACTCAAAGAATAGAGCTATGCTCCCCGGCAACAGCGCCAGAAAATAGTCTTGATAACCCACAAGTATAGGGGATCGCAACAGTTTTCGAGGGTAGAGTATTCAACCCAAATTTATTGATTCGACACAAGGGGAGGCAAAGAATATTCTCAAGTATTAGCAGCTAAGTTGTCAATTCAACCACACCCGGAAACTTAATATCTGCAGCAAAGTGTTTAGTAGCAAAGTAATATGATAGTAGTGGTAACGGTAGTAAAAGGTAACGGTAGCAAAAGTAATATTTTTGGTGTTTTGTAGTGATTGTAACAATAGCAACGGAAAAGTAAATAAGCGAAGAACACTATATGGAAAGGTTGTAGGCAATGGATAAGTGATGGAGAATTATGCCGGATGCGATCGATCATGTAACAGTCATAACATAGGGTGACACAGAATTAGCTCCAGTTCATCAATGTAATGTAGGCATGTATTCTGAATATAGTCATACGTGCTTATGGAAAAGAACTTGCATGACATCTTTTGTCGTACCCTCCCGTGGCAGCGGGGTCCTATTGGAAACTAAGGGATATTAAGGCCTCCTTTCAATAGAGTACCGGACCAAAGCATTAACACATAGTGAATACATGAACTCCTCAAACTACGGTCATCACCGGTAAGTATCCCGATTATTGTCACTTCGGGGTTAACGGATCATAACACATAATAGGTGACTATAGACTTGCAAGATAGGATCAAGAACTCTCATATATTGATGAAAACATAATAGGTTCAGATCTGAAATCATGGCACTCTGGCCCTAGTGACAAGCATTAAGCATAGCAAAGTCATAGCAACATCAATCTCAGAACATAGTGGATACTAGGGATCAAACCCTAACAAAACTAACTCGACTACATGATAAATCTCATCCAACCCATCACCGTCCAGCAAGC
This sequence comes from Triticum aestivum, assembly GCF_018294505.1. Taxonomy (NCBI): domain Eukaryota; kingdom Viridiplantae; phylum Streptophyta; class Magnoliopsida; order Poales; family Poaceae; genus Triticum; species Triticum aestivum. The sequence goes on from NC_057800.1 coordinate 713,913,145, forward strand.
CTACAATGGAATTACTCACGCACGGAAGTGAGCATCATGAAATTGGTGATGGAGGAAGGTTGATGATGATGATGGCGATGGATTCCCCTCTCCGGAGCCCCGAACAGACTCTAGATCAGCCCTCCCGAGAGAGTTTAGTGCTTGGCGGCGGCTCCGTACCGTAAAACGCGATGAATCCTTCTCTCCTAATTTTTTCTCCCCGGACACGAATATATGGAGTTGGAGTTGAGGTCGGTGGAGCTCCAGGGGGCCCACGAGGCAGGGGGTGCACCCAGGGAGGCAGGCGCGCCCCCACCCTCGTGGCTAGGGTGTGGGCCCCCTGGCCTTGATTCTTTGCTAGTATTTTTTATTATTTCCAAAAATAATCTCCGTGGAGTTGCAGGTCATTCCGAGAACTTTTGTTTCTGCACATAAATAACACCATGGCAATTCTGTTGAAAACGGCGTCAGTCCGGGTTAGTTCCATTGAAATCATGCAAGTTAGAGTCCAAAACAAGGGCAAAAGTGTTTGGAAAAGTAGATACGACGGAGACGTATCAGCGCGCTTAGGGACGTCTACGCGATAGAGCCAGTCGCCCCAAAGTTTAATCCATGGTCGTCATGCCCGATCACTTTCGATCGTCGGGACCATCCAACCAGTATCCGTCACGGCGGTTCAGCTGCACTGGTCCTGGACCCAATAATTGATGGGTTCCACCTAACACGAGTCCTGGTGGACGGTGGCATATAGTGCGCAAAATGGGCATTAATCATCACGGATCAAGCCCACAAAGATTGTCTTTAAAGGAGTCATACCAGGTGTAGAGGCCCGTTGTACAGGCTCAATCACACTAGAGGTTGTCTTCGGATCTCCGGACAACTTCCGAAGCGAGGAGTTAACCTTCGATATCGTCCCCTTTCGCAGTGGCTATCACGCACTGCTTGGACGAACCGCATTTGCTCAATTCAACACGGTGCCACACTATGCTTATCTCAAGCTCAAGATGCCCGGACCACGCAGCGTCATAACAGTTAATGGAAACACCGGACTCTCCCTCCGCACCGAGGAGCACACCGCTGCCTTAGCAGCAGAAGTACAGAGCGGCCTTTTCAAGAAGAACCTTAATTCGGCGGCCGAGCTCCCGGACACTGTCAAGAGAGTCCGGACAATTCTGCAGCAGAACAGCTCGGCTCGTCAAGAGCTCGACTAGCAATTCGGCCTCCGTCCAAGTCCCGACCAAAAGGCAGCAATTGTACCGCGCGTACATAACTACGCACTCGAAATACCATGGGCATGGATGGAGGCATAACTAGCTTGTGATCCACAATACGGCTCGACCGCCTCCCGACACACATACTTTCACTATTTCCTTTTTTCCTCCTTTTTCAGGTTTGTTTTTCACAGGCCTTCCCTAACGGCTTGATCATCGGTTCTTTTCAAAGGATAAATACACCAAGACGACAAGAAGCATGGACGTACTGGCAAATTTTTAGGTGGTTTCTTTAACGACCCCTTTACCTATTTTCAGGACCCACACGCAGCTCTCCCTTTCTTAAGGCATATCAAATAGCCTTCTGCTTATCGCACTACTTGTATAAATGCGCTTTAACGCACTAATGAAATGATAATGGAAACAGTTTGCGGCCCAAATTTTACGGCTCTAGCTTACTACCTTTTCTTCTTTTTCTTTTTTTGATAACTTTATCAAATAGCACCCATACACTCTGGTACGTTTCAATTTGCCAGGGGCTTCATAGCACCCCACAACATGGCAACAAAGTCTGAACACTTTTTATAGTATAGTTCAGCACCCCAAATTTAGCACTATATGCATTGGCTCCAAATCATATCTTTGGTCAATAGTTGGGTTGCCCGGCTCTTGTGCTTGCTACCTTACATTCCGCTGTATCGGCTAGTGTAGTAAAGGGAGAACTACTGCAATTGTGCCTGGTTTACCCGGATGAGCACCTCAGTAGAGAAAGCCGAAAACTGACTGTCATGATGCGGCGAGAGCCGGTCAGCTCTTCGGAGGTCTCAAATCCTTAGAGATTTTTTTCGCGTTACGCGAGGGATCGGTACTTACCCGATCAGGTGTTTACAGCATCCTAGTTTGGATACTAGGGGTTGCGCCTATATTTTTATTGTCAAACTCCTATGGCTAAGTGAGGGTGTTAAAGCCGCATGGTCCGATTGTCTGGTTCGTCGCGCTAAACACCTCCTTCAAGGACCAAACAATTGGATCAAGACTGTTTAGATTACATCCCGAACACCCCCGTACTACCTATGTGGGGGCAGAAGCCGACGACTAAACAACTCTTAGATTTCATACAACACGGGTGCACATGAGGTAAATTTTTTTAAAACAACAAACATTTTGTTGCATAACGACTTTGTTTCATCATACAAGGCAGAGACAACATGAATGTATTCATCCAAAAATAATGTCTTGCGCACATTACAATACGAGACACCTCCAGGACGTCTTCAAAATACCGCTCGGGCATGCGGTGCTCCTTGCGCTCTGGCGGTCCCTCGGTCGTAAGATTGACGGCATCCATCTTCGCCCACCACACCTTGATGCGGGCAAAGGCCATGCGCGCGCCCTCGATGCAGACCGACCGCTTGACGACGTCCAGCCGAGGACATGCATTCACCAGCCGCTTCACGAGCCCGAAGTAGCTGCCGGATATAGCTTCAGCAGGCCACAGCCGGATTATTACATCCTTCATGGCCAGTTCTGCCACCCTATGTAGCTCGACCAGCTGTTTTAGCTGATTGCTAAAGGGCACTGGATGTTCTGGCGTAAGATATTGCGACCAGAACAGCTTCTCCGTAGAGCTCCCTTCTTCGGCTCGGAAGAACTCTGCAGCGTCAGACACACTGCACGGCAGATCCGCAAACGCCCCTAGAGAACTCCTAATCCGGGTTAGTAAGAGATACTTCTTCTTCACATATTTGCTTTGCATACTAAACACCTTACCCACCGTGATTTTCTTGGCCTCCTGGATCTCCTGGAGGGCGCCCTGGGCCTTAATACGGGCCTCTTCCGCGCTTTGGCGGGCCACAGCGAGTTCGGTCTCTCAAGCCGAAACGTCGCGCTCCAAGGTTTTGCATTTCTTCACCGCATCCTGGAGCCCTTGCTGGACCTCATCAAGCCGGGCCTCGTGCTTCTCGCGAGTGGCTTTTTCCTTGGCAGCTTTTTCCTCGGCCTGGGCCAGGGCCTGTTTAAGGACCTCGACCTCGGTCGCCGCTCCTACACATATCATGGCACTACAGTCAAGACGCATCATTTATTCTTTTCGAATATATAGCAAGTCATTACATACCTTGCTTGTCTTCCAGCTGCTTCCTCGCTTGGTCGAACTCCTGCTTGGCTCGCTCCAGTCTCTGCTTTAGTCCGGAGACTTCGGCAGTGTGTGAGGTCGCAGCCAGCAACGACGCCTGCTTATTCATATAAGACATATTTAGTTTCCTGCGAAAATAAATTGATCCTCTGTCCGGCTCTTCTTTCCGAACACCGGACCGTGTCTCAGGGGCTATTGTCTATATTGGGATTTTCTATTTTGCGTTGCCTACCTCAAAACCTGTCAGCAGGCTGCTGCAGGCTTCGATTAGTCCGCTCTTGACGGACTGAACCCTCTCAATCACCGTACCCGTAAGGATACGGTGTTCATCCACAATGGAAGCGCCGCGTAGCGCTTCCAGCAGATTATCCGGTGCCTATGGTTGGACAGACGTCACCGGCGGCATAGGCACGCCCCCTTCTTTCGAAGGAGGTTTCTCACCAGATTCCGGAGCCATATAGGTCTCCGGACTTGTATTCGACTGGGGGCCGAACTGAGCAAAGCCCCCATCCTCAGTCACCATGGGGTCTGCTCCCCCATGTGTCTGGCAGCCGAGGCTTCGCCCTCTGGCGCCACCCTGGCGGCCTCCTGAACCTCTATCTGGCCGGGGAAGGTCCTTTTTGGGACAACACCTCATCGTCGCCCTTGGCCGTAGGAGAGTGAGCGGCCGGCGGTGACCCGCTGGCCATCGCCTTCGAATGCAACGAACCTCTTGATGAGGATCACAGGGAGCTATCATGGGCCGGACTGCAATGTCATAAATTAACATATTATATTATGAAGCAAGAGAGGCCGGATGCATGGACATATGTGGGTTTCTAGTACTTACAACATGGCCAGAGGCTTGTTTCGGGGGCGTCGCTCCGGGCTACTGTCGATGTCTCACGCGGAGTTATCCGCAGGGGGACCCTTCCCCCTCTTGGGCTCCTCCGCCTCCAGATTTTTGGAGGCCGCCCTCTTCTTCCTCCCCCCATCAACGGGAGAGGTATTTTCTTCCTCCTCCTCGTCATCGTCTTCGGCGGCGGAGGAGAGAGTCTTGTCTTCGGACGACACGTCTGAAGCTCCCTTGCGGCGTAGGCCACTCCGGACCCCCTTGGCCTTCTTCTTGGCCTTCTTCTCCGGTGCCTTATAGGGCGCAGGCACCAGCATCTTCGCCCGGAGCGGGATGACTGGTTCTTTGGGCGGCGGAGCCGAATAGTGAATCCGCTCCACCCTCTCCGTCCATACCTAAAAAAACAATAATAATAAAGTTTAGATATCCTCCTTGAAACAAGCAAGTCGAGGATGCGCCTTAAGACGTGAAAGACATACCGCATTGGCATGATGGGTAATATCGTGCCCGCGGTCCGAGTCCATGGCTGGCGGCGTCTCGTTGCCTTTGAATAGCAACTTCCAAGCATCTTCATGAGTGGTTCCGAAGAGCCTTTCCAAGGTTTGGTGCTTCTTCAGATCAAATTCCCATAAGGGGCAGGTTCGGCTTTGGCATGGGAGGATCCGGCGTACCAGCATCACCTGGATGACGTCGACGAGCTTGATGTTTTTATCCACCATGCTTTGGATGCGCGTTTGCATCACTATCAGTTCGTCCAACGAAGACCAATTTGGGCCCTTCTCTATCCAAGAGGTGAGCCGCATTGGAGCTCCAGAGTTGAATTCGGGAGCCGCGGTCTAGGTGGCGTCGCGGGGCTCTGTGATGTAAAACCACAGTTTCTGCCACTCCTTGACGGTCTCCACAAAAGTACCCTTGGGCCATGTGACATTGGGCAGCTTGCTCACCATGGCGCCTCCGCACTTCGTGTGCTGGCCATCCACCACCTTCGGCTTCATGTTGAAAATCTTGAGCCAGGGTCCAAAGTGGGGTTGGATGCAGAGGAAGGCCTCACACACGACAATGAATGCCGAGATGTTGAGGAAAGAGTTCGGGGCTAGGTCATGGAAATCTAGCCCGTAATAGAACATAAGCTCGTGGACGAAAAGATGGAGAGGAAACCCTAACCCGCAGACGAAATGAGGGATGAACACCACCCTCTCGTTGGGCTTCGGGGTGGGGACGATTTGCCCCTTGGCTGGAAGCCGGTGAGCGATTTGTTTCGCCATATACCGGCCTCCCGAAGCTTGGCGATGTCCTTCTCCCTAACGGAGGAGGCCATCACTTGCCTTGCCCTCCAGATCCGGACATGCCTGAGTGCTTCCTTGAGGCGGAAAGAATGAGGACTTGGGCGCTGGAGCTCGAGAATGGAAGGGCAAAGAAGGAGAGAAGGCGTGGGTGAATAAAGGGGAATCCTTATCTCCTTATAAATCCAGTGAATATCAAGCGCCTCCCCGCTCGCCTTAAAACTCACCTGTTCCCAAGGGCTGTGTAAACGGCACGGTTCTATTATCCACGCCCGTATTGATGAGAATCCCGTAATAAGGGGACATGATCTCTGCTTCGACAAGACGTGCCTACTAAAACCGCGTCTCGAAACGTGGAACGGGAGACGGAAAACGGTTTGAAATGATGACCAAGAGGACGTGATGTCACATTACAAAAAGTTGTCAGCGGATTGGACTCATGCAATATTATATTCTCTGTGGTTGTGTGTGGTGCTTGTATTGCAGATCCGGACACGTTCATTACGTCCAAAGACTATCTTGGAGTATTCGGAAAGGGGAACCCGCCTTGCAATGCCGAAGACAATCTGCGCGCCAGACACCTCGTCATTGAAGCCTGGTTCAGGGGCTACTGAGGGAGTCCTGGACTAAGGGGTCCTCGGGCGTCCAACCTATTAGACATGGGTCGGATTGATGGGCTGTGAAGATACAAAGACCGAAGACTCTACCCGTGTCCGGATGGGACTCTCCTTGGCGTGGAAGGCAAGCTTGGTGACCAAATATGAAGATTCCTTTCTCTGTAATCGACCTTATGGAACCCTAGATCCCTCCGGTGTCTATATAAACCGGAGGGCTAGGTCTGTACACAGATATCCTCATAATCATAGTTAGACAGGCTAGACTTTTAGGGTTTAGCCATTACGATCTCGTGGTAGATCAACTCTTGTAATACTCATATTCATCAAGATCAATCAAGCAGGAAGTAGGGTATTGCCTCCACAGAGAGGGCCAGAACCTGGGTAAACATTGTATTCCATGTCTCCTGTTACCATCGACCTTAGACGCATAGTTCGGGACCCCCTACCCGAGATCCGCCGGTTTTGACACCGACAGGAACCCCCCCGGAAGTATATGGGCCTTATTGGGCCATAGTGGGAGAGAGGAGAAGGGAGCCTAGGAGCCCCCCCACCCCCGCCCTTTCCTTCCCCCTCTCCCCCCTTCCTTCCTCTCCTAATCCAACTAGGGAAGGGGCTGAATTTTTTTGAAATTACTGCGTTCTCCAACACTTTCGGGAGATCGGCAAAGTAAGTTGGCAGCCAAACAGTTGGTAGCCGAATTTTTAGTTGCCAAAAATGTTGGATAACCGTCTGATTCTCTCTACACGTCGTGAACTTTTCAAACCTACATATTTATACTCGCGACGCCGTTGTTGACTACTTTTTGCTACAACCAAGTGCGCAAGAGTTGCACCCGTGCTCACCGGAGCTGCAACGGGCCACGCCGTCGTTGATGTTTTGATTTTTTTGCTACAATCACGTGCACCAGAGCTACACCTGTGCTCACCTGAGCTGCAACCGGCGACGCCGTCGTCGACATTTTTGCTACAACCATGCTCACAGATGCTACAACCATGGTCACCGAAGCTACAACCGGAGACGTCGTCGTCGATGATTCGGTACAACCATGCTCGTAGATGCTACCACCATGGTGACCGGAGCTACAACCAGCGACGCCGTCGTTGATGGTTTGGTACAACTGGGCAGCCGAGAATGCTAGAACCGTTGGGGTTTTTTTTGCTGCGACCAGCGGCAACTTTTGCCGAAACTCGTTGTGACTTTTGCTGGGACGCTGGTGGTTTTTTGCTGCAACCGGCGGCGAGTTTTGTTGGAGGCGGCGACTCTTTTCGATGGAACCAGCGTTCGGAGGTGATGGGATGCTGGAGGCTATCACACATGGCGAGCTCCCACCATTGACGCCAAAAAAACTGCAATCAGAGATGTTTCATGCAGCAACTGGCTAACAAGTGAGGATGCCTTGCCCCCACGCGCCTTGCTGCCAATGCTACAACCCGCCAACCGGTGGTGCTTCAACAGCTGGCAAACCCTAAATGGCACCTTATGCGCCCGTTTCTTCACTATTCGCGAACGGGCACACACCCCCTGCTGCGCTGAGCCGGCCCGTTTTCTCTCTTTTTTTCTGTTCAAACTGAGGCAAAAATGAATGTGCAAAGGTGCGCTTTGAACTCGGGATCTCTTACTTTAGAGGACAGAGCACAAACCACCAGGACCAGCCGGCTCATCTACTCACATAATTCTTTAGCTTTATTTATTCTTTGACAAGGTCACGCTTCTTTTTTTGGAACGTTCTTTTTCTTTAACCATTTTGAGTTTCCTTTTTCTTTTCCCATTATGTGTTTCTTTTTTATTTTACTAAATGCACGAAGCTTTTAGAAATCTTGAATTTTTTTTCAAAATCAATGACTTTTTTTCAAATTCGTGATTTTTTAAACTCGATGAACTTTTTCTAATTGGATGAACTTTTTTCAAATTCAATAAACTTTTTTCTAATTGGGTGAACATTTTTTAAAATTGGTGAACTTTTTATCAAAATCATGAACTTTTTTCAAATTACATGATTTTTTTTTCAAAGTTGATGGACTTTTTTTAAGTCGATAAACTTTTTTCAAGATCGATGAACATTTTCCAAAATCGATGAACTTTTTCCAAATTCATTGAATTTTTTTCAAATTTGATGAACTTTTTTTCAAATCCGATGAACTCTTTTCAAAATTGGTGAACTTTGTTTTCAATCTGGTGAACCTTTTTCATATTTGATATTTTTTTCAAAATCAAATATTTTTTAAAATTTAATGAACTTTTATCAAAATCAATGAACTTTTTGTAAAAGTTGATAAAAAAATCAAATGCGTTTTAGTTTTTTTGTTTCAAATTTGTTGAACCTTTTTTAAAATCAATGAACTTTTTTCAAAAAAATTGTGAACTGTTATCATTTTTTGTACTTTTATGATCATTTTCAAAAGTCAACGGACACCTGGCAGATGGTCAACCAGCCAACCAGTTTTTTTAGACACAGCAAAGCAACAGAAGCGAGCGAGCGAACCTCTTCTTTTTTTAATAAAAAAAGGAGCGAAGGACTGTAATCTCGTTCGAGCGTCCCGTGCACCGATCTATTTTTTGGGCCGGCCCAGTGTTGTGCCCTTCGAGCGCCGGCACTGAAAGCGCTCGGCAAAACATGGCCATATTGGCCTACCCGACCTGACACGGGAAAAGGGCTAACACGGGTGGTACCGGCTAGAACGCCTGGCCACGGGGATCGCCTTGGCACGCAATGTTAAATATGTATATAAAAATGTCTCAAAAAATATGTATATAAAAACTGTTGACCATGTATTAAAAAGTGAAGAACTTTTTGATCATATATATAAAAATATCAATCAAGCATTTGAACAAAAGTTGAACAACTGTTTAAAAAATATTAATCAAGCGTTTCGAAAAATGTGTACAGAAAAAATGTTGACCATGTATTCTAAAGTTTAAATCTTTTTATTGGAAAAGTATTAATCAAGTATCTCAAAAAATGTTGAAAATGTATAGAAAAAACGTTGATCATGTATTAAGAAAATGTTAACATTGTGTTTGAAAAATGTTAATCAGGCATTTAAAAATGTTAAAAAATGCAATAGAAAAAATTCTGATCATATATTTCAAAGTTAAATTTATATTTTAAAAGTGTTAAACGTGTATTAGAAAAATAATGATCACATAAACAAAAAATGTACAATGAAACCAAAAAAGAAAAAATAAAACTAAATAATAAATAAAATAAAGCAATGGAAGAATAAAATTAAAACAAATAAAAAACCGGAGAAGAAAAGAGGAGAAAACCGGTTTTACATGCTTCAAATAGGTTGCGGCCCCTTTACATAACACGACCAATGGCGTGGTGCGGTGCCTAGAGCTCCAGGGATTGATCCCTTGTGCACTCATTTTCCCTTCCCTTCTTCTTTATTGTGCGTTACGAAGTGGGCTGACCCGATTACTGTAGCCACATTGAGCGAGACATACTATTATCACCCTGAATGCGCGATATAGTCGCTGCAAGATAAAAAGGCCAGGTCAGCACGGTATTGCTGCGGCCGACCAGCAGCGTTGCATTTCGCCTTGTGGGCGATTACGGTGTAGAAAATACATAAAATCTAAAATATTAAGAAAAGACAACAGAAAAAACAGAAAATGGAAAAAAAATGAAAATTAAGGAAAAATACAAAAAGTCTGTTAAATATAGGAACAAATAAAAAAATGGTCGTGCCATGCTCGGCCTTAAGGCTTGGCTTCGGAGATCAATCTTGTCCCATGGCGGGCCGAAGGCTAGCCCGACCTTTCTTTCGCGTGCCGTGGTCGTCCCATGCCATGTCGAAAATCCATGCGTTCAGGCAGGCCCACGAGGCACGAGCACGCCCCATATGGCCATGTTTGCCCGGCGACCCTCCTCCTCTTTCCTTCTTCCTCGCGTTTCTCGTTTCGAGCACGAGTCTATGCTCTCGTTTCGATGGGCCAAGCCCCATGACTCATCCTCAGCTCCTTCACTCTCCCTTCTTCCACATATTTCTCTTTTCAATCCACCTCGCTATCGGGCGGTCGAGCTCTCCTTCTTCCTACCAATGCCCACTGTTGCAAATGACTAAGCGGGGAACAGTGTCCTGATAAAGCAATCCCTCTAATCTCGGGGTGCTACCCATCATGTGACAAAATATCTGGCAATCCTAATTTGGAAAAACCAGATGGGTGACCTTCATATCGATTTAATTAGAATACAAGTGTTTCCACTTGTTCAACCGGCTCTCATTTTCGCTCGATTTACATGAAAACTGGCAGGGGGTTCCCTTTGGTTCGTCTATGGGTGGTCCACAAAGCTTAAAACCCGAGCAAGGCGCAAGTTCTGGTTTTCCCCAGTTCGACCAGCACCGATACATTTAAAAAGACTAGGTTGGCAACACAATGTCTGTTGATTGGTCTTCTTCTTCACTCTTCTTTGCCCCTCCGCAATGTCCATCCCTCCTCGTCATCGAGCTCTAGAGAGTCAAAGGTGTGTGGTCTCTCCCTAAGCCCAGTGAGCAAATATTTGTCCATTAGATTTGCCAATTTACAAACATTTCTTAATGGCCTTGATACACTTGTTTCTATATGCATCCTTTATACACTTGTTTATTTTGGGAACTTTTTTGAGGGGGAACACATACCTTGTTGGGCAGGGCTCACGGGCTGATCACGGACCGAACCATTGGACTTTCCTTGCTATATATGAGTTGGGCCTCAAAAGGTCCTAATTATGAGTAGTTTAACGTTAGGATTCCGTGGACGGGAAGGATCCAAATTAGCGCCGATTTATTCTCTTCCATCTGTTAAGGCAACCTACGATTACGGTTTCAAAAGCACCGCCGCCGCGCTCGTCTCGATCTTGTTCTCCAGGAAACATGAGCGCCGCCGCCGCCTCCGACTGTTCCAGCCTTCTGCCAGAGCTCCTCGAGGAGATCTCACGGCGCGTAGGCGACGTGAAACGCGACAGCGATGCGTTCGCCGCCGTCTGCAGACCGTGGCGCCGCGCGTCGAGCGCCACCGGCGCTCGGCTCAACCGCCACGCCCTGCACCTCGTGTCCCTGTGCTCCGGCGCCACCGCCGTCGACTTCTCCGACCGCGCCGGCGAGGTCAAGAAGACGGTCTACCTTGGGAGCGACGCCGGCGGCGCGCGGCCCCACCGCGTCATCGGCTGCTCCCGGGACTGGCTCGTCGTCGTCGACAGGGCGTGCGGCGCGTCGCTCCTCGAGCCCGTAGCTGACGGCAGGCGGCTCCCGCTGCCGGACGTCACGTCGTTCGACTGCGGGTTCCTCAGGCCCTTGCTCGCCGACGACCACGGCGGAGCAGGCGCGTGTTTCTCCGTGGACAATCACGCGTATCGCTCGCACATCCGGGGCCCTAACAAGAAGATCCGGCCGTCGCCTCCCGAGACGGTGCCGATCCAGGCCATGCAAGACGAGTTCTTCCACAAGGCCGCGCTCGCCGTCTCGGGAGGAGACCGGCGGGAGAGCTTCACTGTGATGGTGATCCACAGCGGCGGCTCCGGGCTGGCGTTCGCAAGGCCCGGCGACAAGTGCTGGACGTCGCTGCGCACGTCGCCGTCCACGCGGTACCAGGACATCATCCACCACGACGGCGCCTTCTACACAATCACCCGCGGCGACGGGTCTATCGAGGCCTGGGAGCCGCCGGCGAACGGCGACCGCCGCACCCTGAAGCCGCGCCTCGTGACGGGGCCGGTCATGACGTGGGAGTTCAAGCGGTGCGTGGAGTTCCACACCGAGACGTTCCGGCAGCAGGCCTACTACGAGGGCGCCAGGTACCTCGCCGAGCGCGACGACGGCGGCCTTATCGTGGTGAGCACGGTGGCCATCTTCACCGACGGCAACGCCCTGCGGACGCGGCGCTTCAAGGTGTTCGCCGTCGACGAGCGCGAGGACAGGTGGCGCGAGCTACAGGACATCGGCGACGACGTGGCGCTGCTGGTGGGGATCAACCACGGGAGGCGCGTGTCGACGCGGGAGTACCAGTGCATGGAGCCCGGCCGCATCTACTACGTGCTCAAGTCGTTCGCACCCGAGTTCGACGCCATGGATGAGGACAGAGACGACGTGGAGGAGTGCTCCAGGTACGAGAGCGGGGTGCACGAGCTCCGGACCGGCGTCGCCTCCAGGAAAGCCGTCTTCAGGCATGCCGCCGGCGGTCACCCTGTTTGGTTCGTGCCTCCAGTTCCTGCTGCTCCCCGCAGGTGAGGTAGCAGCCGTGACAACTGACACCACGCTGTGCGCACCCAGTAGCGACTTTTCTCTGTGAAAATTATGTGTTGTTTCAGAAATAGTAATTGTTCAGGTATTGTTTTGATCTGTCGAAATTCAAAACCGACATCTTCCTCCTCGAGTGCCGCGTTGTAACCTTTTTTTCAAAAACAAAATCATAATAAAATATTTGAAGTTTCAAAAAATGTCAAACTTTTTTCTACAAATACATATGCATATTCTTCAAGTATGTATAAAGCGTCTTCAAATACAACAAAGGAAAAGCTCATTTTAGTCTGTGTATTTATCTTTTTTTTGTGTACCTCACATATGAACATGTGTTCATGAAATTTTGTATGTGTACATATACTATAATATATGTCTATGTGCATGTCTTTTTTCTTCATATTTTTATGTTTTGGCGGCGAACACTCCTGAAGAAGAGGAAATTAGCCACGTTAGCCCTTTTTTGTTCAGGGGAAGGGGTTGCCGTCGCGAATGCCCCCCAATACGTTGCATTCGCTTTCCCCTTTCCCAGAGCCTCCCCCATTTCTCTACCCCGTCCCCCACTCCATCGATTTAGGCTACGACAATCGAGCGACGGCGGAGACAATGTAGAGGCGGACGTCGGCGACTGCGTGTGGGGATCCCTCTCGTGGCTTCATGCTAGGTCATGGATGATGACGCGGAGGCGGCGTTGTGGGCAAGGGCGTACGCAGGGATGCGGAGGCGGCTTCTCTCGACGATGGCATTCATCGCTACCCTGGTTGATTTGGGCGAGGTCGACATCTCGCAGGTGATAGAGGCACTGGTGGACATGGACGGCATAGCAGAAGCGGTGCTGCCGACGGTGGACAAGGATGGACACGGGGGTGCGGAGGTGGTGCTCAATGCCGACTTAGAGTACAAGGAGTATGGCCTCCGAGATCTCTCCTTTTGACATGTTTTTCCTATCAATCTTTGTTCCCATGCTACTACTACTAGTAAGGTACACGTGCATTGCACACATGAGATTTGGCAACCAAATTATGAATAAATACCACATTATATATAGCATGTAAGTTTTGAGTCATTTATGCATGATGTAGATGTTCATTTAATTCTTATAGTTCATCTCATTCAAAATCATTTAGTTTTAACAAAAAAGCTACTTCCTCCGTTTCAGTTTATAAGTCCTGTGCGTATATCTAGATTGTCAATTTTATCATCCTAATATGAACTATATAACACAAAAATTATAGCGTTTGAAAATAGAACATCTAAAATTTATATTGGTATATTTTTTGTAATATATGACTTGTATTAGGTTGGTCAAATTGACGACCTAGGGGTATGTGCATGCCTTGTAAACTGGGAGAGAGGGAGTAATCTATTTTAAGATTCATAAAATTGTGCATTGTAAAGCATAAAGTAAAAACAAATAATGACAATTCATGTAGAAAAAAATTAGGCAATTATGATACAGAAGATTCTAGAACAAAGGAGAAGTGCTTGTGTTTTGAGATTTTTGCATTATGCTTCAACCATGGAGTCTTCTAAATTGTACATGTGGCAAAATCTGGTGGAATGTAGATGATATCCAACGGCCAGTAGCGCTGGGATTTGCCATCTCTGCACCGTCGGATTGCCTTCATCCAATGACCATCTTTCAAAGTTATTTGCACACTATATAAGGGTATAGATGCACCATATTAAAATGTTCCATCAGTTTTACAAAAAAGACGGTGGAGATGGCAATTATGCATTAATTTGTAGGAAGTTCATGTAATTTGTTCATAACATGGCAAATCCATATGTGGTCGCTTGGCAAATTCACTTACGTTATGTTTTTACACAAACATCGCAAATACTTGATTTTGTAATGTCCACATGGCAAAAAAATCCACTTACATTGTGTATAATCTTTGTAACGTCCCAGGAAATCTTTTGATTTTGCAAACTTGTCGCATGGCAAATTAATATATATTTTCGCTTTTGGTGTTGTGTTATAAGGTTGATAGCAGTTTTAGGAAAACAAAGTACAATACACATGGCAATTTCTTAATACTTTGGTGTATGGGTCATGTTAAATGTAGATAAAAAACATGTTCATTTTCAATAACAAATGGCAATTTGTTATGACACATTGCATTTTAGTTACTTACACAAGTGCACCATACTTTTAAAAAAAACTTTTTGACACACAAGGTTGGCAACCAATTTGCACAAGCATGTCTAGGGGTCATAAAAATTGGCAATTCATTCAATCATACCATATCAAGTTTTATACGTTTATATTTTCGCAATGGCAAAAGTGTTTATAGCTTTCGCCATGTCTCCAATATAGCGTTTGCCATGTCATAAATTCAACTTTCGCCATGCCATAAACAGATTTTTTTTACCATGGCAGACCCGTTAAACTCTTCGTTATGGCAAAAAGTTTAACACCTTTGCCAATCTATTTTTGCCATGCAACTGAGGCCCTGTTTGGTTCATAAGTCCTAGGACTTTTTTTAGTCCCAACTTATAAGTCTCAAGTCTCTAAAAAGTCCCTACCTGTTTGGTTCCTGGGACTTATAAGTCTTTATAAGACCATATTATAACTATAAGTCCCTATAAGTCCCTCTTTAAGAGTTTTATTTCACAAGTTCCAAATGCTCACTTTAAGTCCCTATAAGTCCCTCCTGTTTGATTTAGATGGGACTTATAGAAACTTTTTTAAATCCCTGGAAACAAACACCCTCTAACCTTTTCCCTACGTAATTTCTTAAAGTGCCATGTCTCAATAGCAGAGGAGAAGGGAGAGGGGGTAAACAAAATTTCTAAGGAGTAAGGATATTTTATTTTATAGATGTCTTAAACTACCATCTGGAGTAACAATTTCTATAGATGTTTTGGTTATAATAAATTGGAAAGGTAGTGATGTTAGTGTAGTGTCTGTGACAAATGAAGGTTTCCAGCACCCAAATGTCGTTCCACTACATCCCTGCTAGCCTCCAGCCACATCGACACGCTACTAGGACAGGCCTCCGTTGTGAACTCTAATGAGCCTTCCCGCCGGCATCCTATGGGACCTGAAGCCTCCTTGCAGGGCTGCCAGCGAGAATCTACGAGAGGCTAACGAGAGGTCATGTATGTCTAGGGCTCGCTAGAGATATGTCTCGCCTGTTGCGAGGTGTAGCTCTGGCTCGCCGCTGGCGCCTGCATGTATGGGTTGGTCCATTAGTGTTTTCTCGCTCGGTTGCTGCGTTCGCTCACTTGCTCGTCGGTGTAGAGTTTTCTTCTTCTTTTGTATATATTTTCTTTACTGCCCCGGTCTTATTGATTTTCCCTTACTTTTTTTTACTTTGTATTTTGTATCTTTCCCTATTTTGAACGGGTTTCTTTGGTTTACACAGTGTTTTTAATCTCTTTAAATTGGTTTTCGGTTTTTTTCTATTTCTTTATAAATTATGTTTCCTTTGCCTTTTCTCAGTTTTCATCTATTTTATTCATTTTTCACTATCTACTATTGCTTTGCATCAATTTCTTTGATTTTGTTTTGGGCTTTTCCAGTTCTTGTTCTTTTGTTCATTCTTTTATTTGGCTTCCGTTTTGTTTCTTTATTTTCTCAGCACATGTCTATTTTTTCCATACATATTTTTACGTTTTTATCATAAAACAGCAACACGTTTTTTCATTTTCAAAATATAGGATTAATAGGTTTGAAAAACAAATTATGTCAACATTTTTTTTATATGGATTGAACATTTTCTTACAAAACATGAAAAAATTTGTATATATATTGTAAAATTTCAACTACATGATTTAGTTTTTTCCAAATATATATTTTAGTGTCTCCTTTTTTAATACGCATTGTACATTTTTATCGTATAAATACACATTTTGTGCACGTGAGACATTTTTCAAATACATGATAAACGTTTTTATGAAGTATATGTTTTAAGATCCACTTTTTTAATAATACACATTGTACACTTTTCGTATACACCTGAAATAATTTTTTATGCACGATAAACATTTTCGAAACACATGTTTTAAACTTTTGTGCACACTTGTGTTTTGATCGATGGTTGGCGTTGCTCTGTTTGTTGATTTATACGGACCCGAACCGTACGTGTGCAGTAGCGTGCAGAGAGAATCAAGGAAGAAGCAATCATAATATTATGTACCGTAACATTGGCATCGCGTAGAAGGATCCGTTAACTTTGATTGTTAGCTATCATGCTGTTGGCGACACTTGAAAAATGGTAGGATACGGACGGTGGATTGTTCACGACGCATGCATGCAATCGTTGCACCATAGGAGGAAGCATCCGCAAAATGGCGGGAAGGTCGATACGGTTCGAAATTTCTTGTCTCAGTTTGGAGGCAGGCCGCTATCAACCCATCAATAGATGTACACCTGCCAGTTCCTGATTTCTGCTGTTTTTTTTTTATTATTTCATAGTGCCTTTGATTGGTACATATAGCTAACTTTTCTTTATAGAGGAATGTTCTACACATTGTTGGAGAACATAATGTTTTTTTTTGAAAGATGGAGAACATAATGGGTTGACTACTTGACTGTACCAGTGCTTTACGGCCCACTCAGAGCACAATGCACTTCTTTTCTAAGGCCCACTCAGCGTCGCACTTCTTGACTAGTCCAAAAAAATGTACTCACTACATTAGCAGCCAGCTAGGTGTTGGTGGTTTAGACCCATTTGTGAGAGAGTGACCTTGTGTTTTTTGTTGGTGTGGGTGTTTGCCGACATGGATATTCGCATCCGATGATGGTATCTTGTACATATTAAATTTCCACCTTCTATAAAAATATGGTACGCCATTGGCGTACTCTCGAAAAAAATATTAGCAGACAGTGGCAGAGCTTGCCTTTTTTGTGTGTGGAAAAAGTCAAAAATAATCTTTCACTGACTGCACAAAAAAAATCTCACAACATTTCACTGACTGCATGCAAGTGTATTGGAAATTTGTAAAAAAAATGAATAAAAGTTTCTGTTCCAACGTCTGTAACACGGCCGTTACATAGTCCACTTCGTACTCCGTCCATCTCAATCATACAGAATGCAAAATTCCAAGGAGATATGAACGTATATATATGTATGTACATGGTTCGTCTAATTAAAGGCACTTGGCATAGCCGCATATATATACTTATATGCACAAGCACACAAATCTGATATATCCATAAGCACGCGGTTGCATTTATCAGCTAGCGATATATATTTCACGCCAGACAGGGTGATGGTACGTGTCAGCTAGGCTATCACGCATCATGAAGTTTGTGTCGAAGCTGCTGCAACTGTGCGTAGTCTTAATTAAGTTTTGACAGAGTCACAAATTTGGAAGGGACATTTCCAAAACGTGTACTTTTCGTACACCAAAATGTGTACTTCTATCTTGTTTGCACTATGTGTCTTAAAAAAAGGATGCAGTTGTGTGGCAACGATGATGATGACAAGAAGAACATGGTCATGGCATGTCCTTTGTCGTCAACTATTTGGCATGCCTCCGAGCGTGAAGTCGGAGTTGTAGCATCGCGAGGCGATGCGGCGGAACGATGCCTTGTGATTGGCAAGTCGGGCTATGTTGGTGCACGGTGCGCTCCTTTCTCTTGCGAGGCTCATGATCGAAGTCGAAGTTATTGTCTGGTCGTCTACGTGTTTGGCCGAATGTTTGCCATAGTTTTTTGGTTCTGTGTGCTCTTGGCAGGTCATCCACGATGAAGTCAGAGTCGCATGCTCATGGAGAAATGACGACGATAACATTGTAGGCAACCTCAACGACATCCACTCTATGGCCGGCTATGTGGATCTTATCGCTAGCCAGGTTGGCCAAGATGCCTACCTTATGGGTGTGTTTGTAATGGTTTTCGTCCGGGTTTCCGCATATTAATCAAACAAGCCTCTTTGATATTTTTAATGAATCGAGTCTGAAGGAACCGACTAAAAAAGCAAATTTGCAGAACTGTCACCATAAGTTTTTTCCCAAGAGGGGCATTTTGGCACCTAGGAGTATATGCTCCTCGTTTTTAAAATGTGTTTTAAACATATTTTGAAATGTCACAAAATTCTGACAAAAAATCCCATGCGTAGATATCGACATTCTATGTGTTCAGAAAGTCATTTCGTGAAAAACGACAATTTTTGTGTCTCGTGTGAAAAAGATAAAATTCAGTGTTAAAAGGGGCTTCTTACGATACATTTTATTGTACTTTTTACACAAGCCACAAAAAATGTCGGGTTTCCATGAAACTTGGCATGGGCACATCGAATGTAGAGATGTATGTGCCAAATTTTTGTTTTTTTGGACATTTTAAAATATATTTTTCAGTGGCAGGAGCATATGCTCCCATGTGCCACAGTGAATTTCCGAGAACAACCACTTTGGCGGGGTGGAGTTGTGGGAAGCATGCCTCCATCACTAGGGTTTGAATCTTGATGCTCAAATTCGCGTGCGCGCGTGAGGATTGTGTTCGTTGCGAATTAAGTGATATTCAGGATTTGTGTCCATGGTCCATCGGCTCTAGTGGGTGGTTGAGAGGCCTGCTGGTGTAGGTGTGACATGTGTGGTGGTGCATGTTCACATTATCATTGTTGTGAAGTTCCTGCCGCAAATAAAATGAAGAATTTCCCCCTCTCTCGGTGCATAATATGTTGACTAATCACAGTTGGCTTGTTATAAGTAAAACTGTGAAAACCTGAAATGCTGTTTAAAATCAGAATATTCATGCATTACAAAATCTTGCAAGATAATATTGTAGATGAGGCCGTTGACTGAAACCACGTCATATTCGGTATGAAAATATCCCATAAAAATATGAAAAATATCTTAATATCCAGTCTTGGTCGACCGGACAAAGAGAGGAAGCACGGGTGGTGGGGGTCCGTTCTCGCAGCTTTTTGGATCATTTGATATCAAGTGGATAATATCGATGAGCAGCTCTCTTCGCCTGTTCGCCATGGCATGTGCGGAGGTGTATGCTCTTTGAAGTCTTATATCTTCCAAATTTTAGTTGCTTTTCGTTGAATTTTTCATGCTTTGTCTTGTAAAATTTGCTTGCTTGCATGAATCAAGGGCCCAGAGAATTACTCTTCCAGTATCTTAAAGAAAGACGGGCGCATGCACTTGTCAATTTGTGATGAATAAGGAATGTGCAAGGTCTCCCTATGGGAGTGGATTCAGTACGTGTTGCGTATGTGCGAACAGTAGTTTACTTCTACGGATCACAAGTTAATACTTGGACGCTGCAGCCCAATTTTTAAGGCAACACGTACGAGAGAGAGAGAGAGAGAGAGAGAGAGAGAGAGAGAGAGAGAGAGAGAGAGAGAGAGAGAGAGAGAGAGAGAGAGAGAGAGATGACTTACGTGTAAGGATGGAGGCGAAGACGAGTCCGAGGAGCAACGCCATGTGGAGCATAGAAGAAGCAACTCCAGCTGTGCCTTGCGCCGTTGCCGTCTTCCCTTGCCACAAGGCTGATATATGATCAATAGTCTGATCCCAATCGGCGTAGCAAGTAACAAGAAGTAGCTGAAGAAATCGTTTCCGCTTGCTGGTTTATATAGATATAGAGAGGATCACAGAAAGCCGGGACCAACCAGCATGGATACGGTCTTCACTGGTCAGAGATTGATCGATCGGTCAGCTGGCGCGTGTCAATCCACGGCCCCGACAACAACCGGCCGATCGATCGATGGTACATTTGCACTAGCGCGTCCGGCCGGTACACGTCGTCCTTGGAAAGACGAGATTTAAAGCGAGGGTCCTTTACTCACCGGTATTGACTTTTCATATATGGTTCGTTCGCGCCTAACATCTGTTGAAAAACTTGAAAAATACCATCATTTTGCATTTGTTCTGAAGCGAGTGACTATATTCCACCGAGTTTCTACGCCCAACCATATGTTGTGTTGCACTCCCTCCAGGTTACGCCAATGGTGAAATACTTGGGCATTTCTAATGCGGACTCTCATATCGTGCCCGGACCGAGCGGTCCGGAACCATTTTGCCATCTAAAGCGGTACACTATAGGTTCGCGGAACGGTCTGGACATCTATTTTCCCGCAAACCGAAGGCAAACTGGGGGGGGGGGGTGTTTGTGGGAGTCCGGACTACCGCCACATAGGACTCCGACACCCTCGGCCCACTCAAATCCCCTCTTTGTCAAACTTTCTTCCACTCCGTTCCTACCCCTCCCCCTCCCCCTCCTTTGCATCTGGACCCTCCTCGTCCAACGACGTCGTTGTACCTTTCCAGCCGCTCCCCAAGCATCATAGGACGTTCGCTGCCTGCACCAACACGTCTGCCTCCTTGGACTACGCAGCCGTCCTCCCAAGATCCCTCCGCAGCCAGGTATCGTACGTCCTCCTACCAATGATGTCCATGGCGGACACCACGCGCGACAGATGATCTGCCAAAAAATAGAGGTGGACATTTAGGTAACAACATTGGACAGTCGGCTCCTGCATCACTATCCGTGGACTGGTATGGACCAGGACGCGGATGGATACCGTGTTCGTTTTGGGGGTCGACTTTGGAGATGCCCTTTTTTCGACAAAGAGTGGATTTTATTAACTCAAAATGTAGCATCAAGAGGATACAAACACAATGAGCACACACCCGGCCTCTGCATAGCTAAGATGCACACAGCCAACACAAACTCACGCACACAAAAACACGCCAGCAATAGCAAAGTCATATAGGACCAAAGCTATGCATAAGCGATGAAAAAAAGAAAAAAAGCCCCAAAGCGATCATATCCACGATGGGCAAACTAGAAAAATGACCGTATCTGCACCATTCATCTCATGACACCACACGGACGACGAGGTTCTTCAACAGTAATGCCTTCAGGAAGGGAGCGACACTTGAGCGTCGCCATCACCGGATCCAACCACCAAGGCTAGAATCTAGGTTTTCACCCTGAAGAATCGGTCTGAGCATTCCGAACAATGCCTTCAACAAGGTAACAACATAAAAATGTCGCCATTGCCAGGTATACCCAACTCGGTGCAGACCTAGGCTTTCGCCCCGACACTCAGAGACCGGATGCTCAAGTAGCACCACCCTCGAAGTCACTGACGTGTTGTCGCCACCACTTTTCCGCGATACCAGCAGCTACATGCGATGTGACCGCCATCGCCACCGCCACACAACCATCCCTCTGCATCAAGACATCGTTCATAGTTTGCATAACCCCGCCGAAATCGACCACCGGATTTTTAGAGATAAAACTCTCACAAAATCAATTGATGATGATAATCCGCAGCGAGGCCACTGCCGCAGGCTGAAGTGATCACCACACATAGCCTGTCATCGAAGGGACCCCGAGTTTACCCTGCCGCAATTTGGACGAGGGAACCGGAGGCGGCCAGCAGGGGTTGTCTTACGAAGATGAGCTCGGACAAAGGCAGGCCAGCATGACCCCTAGATCAACAGATCAGTGGGGCTGCCGTTGATGTCACCGGATCGACACCTGATCTGAATCAGGGCGCTCGAACCATGTGCACCATCGCTGGAGCCTACACCTGCACTTGCTGTGACGGCCATCATGCACCGGTGGACGGCGAAGAACGGCTTCCTCCGGGACAGCACAGGACGGGAACCGCACCAGGCGCCGCCACTGCCACCCAAGGTAGCCATCACGAGATCGCCATGGATGGAGGCCGAGCCTCTCCCGCGGAACGCCCCACCGCCACCGTCCTTGGCCCCAGCACCAGCTTCGCCGGCGGTGGCCTCCGGTGGCGGCGAGACGGGAGGAAAATTGGTTGAGCCCCCAGCGGCTGAGATGGGATCCCCTGAGTCGCCAGTCACGGGCTACGCGGGGGTTCAGTAACCTTTTTTTTGGAGATGCCCTTAGGACCTTTTGTTTATGGAGAAACTATCTGCCTACTCATCATATGGCATGGTTGAGAACACCAGTAGTAGCAAAAATTCCAATCAGGTCCGTACCTAGCGATGACTATGTGCACTAAAGCGAGCCAAAGGCACGCCACCGTCATCGCCCCTCTTGCCGGAGCTGGCCAAACCTTCTTGTAGTAGATAGTTAAGAAGTCATCATGCTAAACCTCACAGGGCCAACACACCAGAACATCAACTATCGCCGATGAAGAGAAGCATATATCGAAATAAACAAACTTATGGACACACGAGCGAAGACAAACAAAGATTTCATTTCAAACAGATACAACAAAGACCCGCACCGAATTTCACGAGATCCGACGGAGACACACCATCACACACCTTCTAACGACGGTAGACTCACCATCAGGACGGGGATTGGGCGTGGGAGATAATATAAATATCAGGGACATTGCTGCCGCTACATAGTCCCAACCGAGACGCTGAACCAAACAAGAACGAGAGCAGGGTCCCTCTCCCCGGCAAGGCAAGGTTGACTGGTGCCAGCGCCAGCAAGAGGGGGAAACCTAGTCGCCTGGGAGTCACTTCTTGGGCAGGAGGAAAACACTGGAAAAAATTAGGACTTTAGCCATGACGATGCGACAAAACTTTACTCCCATGCAGACATAGGATCAATATAAAGTAGACCAATTCTCTAGTTTCAGCACTCACTATTGCAGAAACCCACATAGTTGCGACCTTATGGGTGACGAGCACCAAAAAGAAGCTCATCCCTTGTACACAAGTACTACCTTTGTCTGGGTTTATTAGTCCCCATCGTATTTGGGGTCAAAGTTTGACCAAATAATTGACTAGTAAAATGTTAATGCATGCCACAAAAAGTTGTATTGTTAGACTCATATTTGAATGTAGTTTTCAATGATATTTTTTTTCCAATGTATAACTTATATTGTATTAGTTAAAGTCATGGTCAAAATATTAGTGGGACTAGTAAACCAGAACAAAGGTAGTACCAGTGATGAGTTATAGTGGCGGGCACCTTGTTCGTTACTGCCTTACTGGTAAGTTTTTTCAGCCTGTCACTAGTAAGTGATTCTGCGGTAGTGAATGATCAATTGAAGCAAGGGAGGACATCAAGCGAAGTGGACAATATACTTCGTGAACTGTTCGTATGAACCTAGCTTGTTACTCAATATTGCTTCAAGTTTATATTGTGTGTGTTCATAATAACGTTGATCTCTGCTATTCTGCTTCCAGGTTCCAACCAATATGCATGCACACACCATCCAATCGTTGACTATCTACCAATCTTTAGCCATCTTTCAGTTGTTGGAGAAAAAAGGTATATATCTTGGCGTTTTATGCTAAAGCCATTTTGTACAACGTACTGCATGCATGCTTTAATCATAACCACCGATGAAGGCACACATCACACATTAGGCGCACCAAATGGCTCCTCAGCAGCAGTGGGGCCAAACAGTATGACAAGCTAGAAAGCCTAAGAAGGACTGTCAGTTTCCCTCTTTCTGACTATAAACGCTGGCCTTTTGTGAACCAGACATGAGTACAACCAACACTTTGTGCAGCAGAAAAAAAAGAGACCCATGACATGATTTTCAAATCTTTTCTATTTTGTCATCTATGTCCAACCGATCTCTAAACCAGTGGCATAATCCGATGAGCAGACATGCAAGTATATATTCCCTCCGTCCCAAAATATAAGAGCATTTTTTACACTAGTATAGTATCAAAAACGATGAGTGCGGCGAATCTGCACCGGGCTCAGCTGCACCCGTGCTCACGGAAAAAATCAAAAAAAATACTAGAAAAAAAATCAAAAAATTCCAAAAAAAATTTGTGTGGTAGATAATTTGATGCGTGAGGTTCGCTCCAAATTTCAACTCATTTGGAAATTTGAGGAGCTCTGGGCAAAAAAGACAAAATCGAGGTCTGTAAAACAGTTTACTGTTCAGGAACTGTTTTGACCCGATTTGTCTTTTTTGCCCAGAATTGCTCAGATGTCCAAATGGGTTGAAATTTGGAGCGGACCTCACGCATCAAATGATCTACCACAATTTTTTTTTGGAATTTTTTGAATTTTTCTAGTATTTTTTTTGAATTTGTTTCTGAGCGGGTGCAGCTGAGCCCGTGCTCAGATGCAGATTTTCGCAAAAACGATCTTATATTATTGGACAGAGGGAGTACTATAGACTAAAAATCCTTGCCCTCTGTGTTATGGGCAACCTATGTTACCCATGAAAAGAGGAGGTCAAAAATGAAAGAACGTGAATAAACATGCATGTATCCAGAACAATCCAGTTGGTTTGAAGTGTTGGAGAGACTTCAATTTCTTTCATTTTCGGTTTATCATCCCTTACCCATATCCATCATTTTGAGCTAACATTCGTGATGTGCCATATCAATTAATATTATAGATTTCCCAATTTTTGTATTCCAGTTATCTCCATCCTACCTTTATGTTGGGGAACATAGTAATTTTAAAAAAAATTCCTACACACACGCAAGATAATGGTGATGCATAGCAACGAGAGGGGAGAGTGTGTCCACGTACTCTAGTAGACCGAAAGCGGAAGCGTTAGCACAACGCGGTTGATGTAGTTGTACGTCTTCACGATCCGACCGATCAAGTACCGAACGCACGGCACCTCTGAGTTCTGCACACGTTCAACCCGATGATGTCCCTCGAACTCCGATTCAGCCGAGCTATGAGGGAGAGTTCTGTCAGCACGACGGCGTGGTGACGATGTTGATGTTCTACCATCGCAGGGCTTCGCCTAAGCACCGCTACGATATTATCAAGGTGGACTATGGTGGAGAGGGGCACCGCACACGGCTAAAAGATCTAAGAGATCAATTGTTGTGTCTATGGGTGCCCCTCTCCTTCGTATATAAGGGGGGGGGAGGAGAGGGCCGACCAAGGGGAGAAGGCGCGCCCAAGGGGGAGTCCTACTCCCACCGGGAATAGGACTCCTCCTTTTCCTATTTGGAGAGGGAGAGGGAAGGAAGAGGAAGGAGGGAGGAAGGAAAGGGGGGGGGGGGGCTCCCAATTCGGATTGGGCTTGGGGGGGGGGGGGGCGCCCCCTCCCTTGCTCCTTTCCCCTCCTTTCCACTAAAGCCCATTAAGGCCCATATACCTCCCGGGGGGTTCCGATAACCTCCCGGTGCTCCGGTATTATCCCGATCTCATCCGGAACCATTCCGGTACCCAAATATAGTCGTCCAATATATCGATCTTTACGTCTCGACCATTTCGAGACTCCTCGTCATATCCGTGATCACATCCGGGACTCCGAACTACCTTCGGTACATCAAAACACATAAACTCATAATATAACCATCATCGAACTTTAAGCGTGCGAACCCTACGGGTTCGAGAACTATGTAGACATGACCGAGACACGTCTCCGGTCAATAACCAATAGCAGGACCTGGATGCTCATATTGACTCCTACATATTCTACGAAGATCTTTATCGGTCAAACCGCATAACAACATATGTTGTTCCCTTTGTCATCGGTATGTTACTTGCCCGAGATTCGATCGTCGGTATCTTAATACCTAGTTTAATCTCGTTACCGGAAAGTCTCTTTACTCGTTCCGCAATACATCATCCTACAACTAACTCATTAGTTGCAATGCTTGCAAGGCTTAAGTGATCTGTATTACCGAGTGGGCCCAGAGATACCTCTCCGACAATCGGAGTGACAAATCCTAATCTCGAAATACGCCAACCCAACAAGTACCTTCGGAGACACCTGTAGAGAACCTTTATAATCACCCAGTTACGTTGTGACGTTTGGTAGCACACAAAGTGTTCCTCCGGTAAACGGGAGTTGCATAATCTCATAGTCATAGGAACATCTATAAGTCATGAAGAAAGCAATAGCAACATACTAAACGATCAAGTGCTAAGCTAACGGAATGGGTCAAGTCAATCACATCATTCTCCTAATGATGTGATCCCGTTAATCAAATGACAACACTTTGTCTATGGCTAGGAAACATAACCATCTTTGATCAACGAGCTAGTCAAGTAGAGGCATACTAGTGACACTCTGTTTGTCTATATATTCACACATGTATCATGTTTCCGGTTAATACAATTCTAGCATGAATAATAAACTTTTATCATGATATAAGGAAATAAATAATAACTTTATTATTGCCTCTAGGGCATATTTCCTTCACTTTAATGATGTGGGCTGAAAGAATCACCAGTTGGATCCTATTGTCGAGCCTGGTTGAATAATTTTGGTTTCTTCTTGGCTAGCTTAGAGCAACTCTAGTAGATGCGCCATATTTTGGATCTTCAAAATCGTTATGGATGTGATCGCTATAAATTATGAAGGCTCCAGAGTCCATGTGCGAACTCAGAACCACTATAAGAGCATCTACAGCCGCAATGGGCAAATCCGGCCCCTCAAACGCCCACAGACGCGCCCGGGCGCGTCCGCAGACACTGACCGGGCACGCCTCCTATTTGCCAGTCTGCATCCGTGTATCCCATATCTGGCGCCTTATATACATACTACACTTGCAAAGTTGATCTACTCTACGTGATCAGATGACGAACAACAAAAATCGGCTACAAAGGAAGACAAGATCGACTGCAAACGGACATTAACAAACTTCATAACCGGACAAGTTCTTAAACTTCTATAACTAAAAACAATATAAACATTGAGGAGGGGAGGATCACCACTTCATCGCCGGGCCTTTGCCCTTCTGGTCACCGGTGCAACTATAGGCGTCCGCGGCTGGTGGAGGTTGGTCATCCGACGAGGAGGTGCAGCGTTCGCCGTTTTCGGAGTCACGGTCAGAGAGGACGATGAGCCCCTTCATCCGATGGACCGCCCTGTCCTGCTCCCGCTTCAACCTGGAGACCCGAGCTTCTTCGCCGCTGCCTCTTTCACCTCACGATTCGACTGCTCAATAGTAAGCCGAAGCACCTTGGTGTTCTTCCGTCGGAGGCGGCGAGCATCCGTATCTGCCATCATGAGGGACCGGCGGTAGACCCATGCATGGAGACCCATGCACGCAGCCTCTCGCGGCGTGCATCTAGCACGCGCCTCCAGTTCCAGTGTCCGCGTGCAGTCGGTGATGCTGGGACAAGTTGTTGGGGAACGCAGTATTTCAAAAAAATTCCTACGATCACGCAAGATCTATCTAGGAGATGTATAGCAACGAGAGGGGAGAGTATGTCTACGTACCCTCGTAGACCGAAAGCGGAAGCGTTAAGAAACGCGGTTGATGTAGTCAAACGTCTTCGCGATCCAACCGATCAAGTACCGAACGCACGGCACCTCCGTGATTTGCACATGTTCAGCTCGATGACGTCCCTCGTACTCTTGATCCAGTTGAGGCCGATGGAGAGTTTTGTCAGCACGAGGCGTGATGATGGTGATGATGAAGTTACCGGCGCAGGGCTTCGCCTAAGCACTACAAGGATATGACCGAGGTGTGTATTTGTGGAGGGGGGCACCGCACACGGCTAAAATAATTGTCAACTTGTGTGTTCTAGGGTGCCCCCTGCCCCCATATATAAACGAGCAAGGGGGAGGCTGGCCAGCCCTCATAGGCGCGCCAAGGGGAAAGGAATCCTCCTCCTAGTAGAAGTAGGACTCCCCCCTTTCCTAGTCCTACTAGGAGAAGAAGGATGGAGGGGGCGCAACCCCTCCCCCTAGTCCAATTCGGACTAGGCCCATGTGGGGGGGGGGGGGCTAGCCCCTCTCTCTCCCGTAGGCCCAATAAGGCCCGTTACTTCTCCGGTGGTTCCGATAACCCTTCCGGCACTCCGATATATATCCAGTGACCCCCGAAACTCATCCGGTGTCCGAATATAGTCATGCAATATATCAATCCTTATGTCTCGACCATTTCGAGACTTCTTGTCATGTCCGTGATCACATTCGGGACTCCAAAAAACCTTCGGTACATCAAAACACATAAACCCATAACACCGATCGTGATCGAACGTTAAGCGTGCGGACCCTATGGGTTCAAGAACTATGTAGACGTGACCGAGACTCACTTCCGGTCAATAACAAATAGCGGAACCTGGATGCTCATATTGGCTCCTACATATTCTACGAAGATCTTTATCGGTCAAACCACATAACAACATACATTGCTCCCTTTGTCATCGGTATGTTACTTGCCCAAGATTCGATCGTCGGTATCATCATACCTAGTTCAATCTCGTTACCGGCAAGTCTGTTTACTTGTTCTGTAATGCAACATCCCGCAACTATCGCATTGGTTACATTGCTTGCAAGGCTTATAGCGATGTGCATTACGGAGAGGGCCCAGAGATACCTCTCCGACAATCGGAGTGACAAATCCTAATCTCGATCTATGCCAACTCAACAAACACCATCGGAGACACCTGTAGAGCATCTTTATAGTCACCCAGTTATGTTGTGACGTTTATAGCACACTAAGTGTTCCTCCGGTATTCGAGAGTTGCATAATCTCGTAGTCATAGGAACATGTATAAGTTATGAAGAAAGCAATAGCGACAAACTAAACGATCATAGTGCTAAGATAACAGATGGGTCAAGTCAATCACATCATTCTCTAATGATGTGATGCCGTTCATCAAATGAAAACTCATGTCTATGGTTAGGAAACTTAACCATCTTTGATTAATGAGCTAGTCAAGTAGAGGCATACTAGTGACACTCTGTTTGTCTATGTATTCACACATGTATTAAGTTTCCGGCTAATACAATTCTAGCATGAATAATAAACATTTATCATGATATAAGGAAATATAAAATAACAACTTTATTATTGCCTCTAGGGCATATTTCCTTCAGTCTCCCACTTGCACTAGCACTGGTAGAAAAAGGGCCTATAGTCCCGGTTCGTAAGGGCCTTTAGTCCCGGTTCCTGAACCGGGACTAAAGTGTCGGTACTAATGCCCTGACCCTTTAGTCCCGGTTCAATCCAGAACCGGGACTAAAGGGCGCGGCCACGTGGAGCTCCACCTTTAGTCCCGGTTGGTAACACCAACTGGGACTAAAGGAAATTTTATGATTTTTTTTGAATTTTTTTTTGAATTTTTTTTTGAATTTTTTTTTGAATTTTTTTTATTTTCAAACTTCTGAATTATTTTAACCTCTAGTCTATAATCATCACCCCTCACCACTTCTCAATTTATCCTCTAATCACCCCTCATCATTCCAAATCATCTAACTTCTCGAACGGTTACCCATCCTCCCACTCCCCCAGCCTGAGCACGCTTAACTTCTGGGTTCTATTCTCCCTCGCTCCAAGTCTGCACTTGTTGTTTTCCTGACAATAATAAGATGTCAATCCTATTAACCTTCAGGAATTTTGCTTGAGCATGAAGTGACACATTTCACTGTTTGAGTTTGAAACTGTTGTTTTAAAAAACAATAATTATTTAGTAACACTAATATTTCTTGAATAATTAGTTTGACCATTGTTTGACCACAGTTTGACCAGATTTGACCAAAATTGAAATAACTAAAATAATTATTTAGTAACACTAATATTCTAGAATAATTAGTTTGACCATTGTTTGACCACAGTTTGCCCACTGTTTGAATATTTTTCAATTTTTCCACTCTAGATCTTAAAAGCCCCGTAACTTTTTTCTATTAGGTTTTTAAGGATTTTGAAAATGTTTAACGGGGTTCCGAGTGAACCAGGACTAAAGGGCCTGAGTGAACCGGGACTAATGCCTTAGCCGCACGAACCGGGACCAATTCTCACATTAGTCCCGGTTCTAGACTGAACCGGGACTAATGGGCTGAGCCGGCCTGGACCATAGCCCTGTTTTCTACTAGTGTAGAGTCAACAATCTAGATTACATAGTAATGATTCTAACACCCATGGAGTCTTGGTGCTGATCATGTTTTGCACGTGAGAGAGGCTTAGTCAACGGGTCTGCAACATTCAGATCCGTATGTATCATGCAAATCTCTATGTCTCCCTCCTTGAATTGATCGCAGATGGAATTGAAGCGTCTCTTGATGTGCTTGGTTTTCTTGTGAAATCTAGATTCCTTTGCCAAGGCAATTGCACTAGTATTGTCACAAAAGATTTTCATTGGACCCGATGCACTAGGTATGACACCTAGATCGGATATGAACTCCTTCATCCAGACTCCTTCATTTGCTGCTTCCGAAGCAGCTATGTACTCCGCTTCGCATGTAGATCCCGCCACGACGCTCTGCTTGGAACTGCACCAAGTGACAGCTCCACCATTCAATAAAAATATGTATCCGGTTTGTGACTTAGAGTCATCCGGATCAGTGTCAAAGCTTGCATTGACATAACCGTTTACGACGAGCTCATTGTCACCTCCATAAACGAGAAACATATCCTTAGTCCTTTTCAGGTATTTTAGGATGTTCTTGACCGTTGTCTAGTGATCCACTCCTGGATTACTTTGGTACCTCCCTGCTAAACTAATAGCAAGGCACACATCAGGTCTGGTACATAGCATTGCATACATGATAGAACCTATGGCTGAAGCATAGGGAATGACTTTCATTTTCTCTCTATCTTTTGCAGTAGTCGGGCATTGAGTCTGACTCAACTTCACACCTTGTAACACAGGCAAGAACCCTTTCTTTGCTTGATCCATTTTGAACTTCTTCAAAACTTTATCAAGGTATGTGCTTTGTGAATGTCCAATTAAGCGTCTTGATCTATCTCTATAGATTTTGATGCCCAATATATAAGTAGCTTCACTGAGGTCTTTCAATGAAAAATTCTTATTCAAGTATCCTTTTATGCTATTCAGAAATTCAGTATCATTTCCGATCAACAATGTGTCATCTACATATAATATCAGAAATGCTACAGAGCTCCCACTCACTTTCTTGTAAATATAGGCTTCTCCAAAAGTCTGTATAAAACCACATGCTTTGGTCACACTATCAAAGCGTATATTCCAACTCCGAGAGGCTTGCACCAGTCCAAAATGGATCGCTGGAGCTTGCACACTTTGTTAGCACTTTTTGGATCGACAAAACCTTCTAGTTGCATCATATACAACTCTTCTTTAAGATATCCATTAAGGAATGCAGTTTTGTCCATTTGCCAAATTTCATAATCATAAAATGCGGCAATTGCTAACTGCTACCTCTTGAGCACTGCGTTGGTTTTCCCTTGAAGAGGAAAGGGTGATGCAGTAAAGTAGCGTAAGTATTTCCCTCAGTTTTTGAGAATGAAGGTATCAATCCAGTAGGAGGCCACACGCAAGTCCCTCATACCTACAAACAAATAAGAACCTTGCAACCAACGCGATAAAGAGGTTGTCAATCCGTTCACGGTCACTACGAGAGTCAGACCTGATAGAGATGATAAGATAATATTTTTGGTATTTTTATGATAAAGATTGAAAGTAAAGATTACAAAATAAAATAGATTGGAAACTTATATGATAAAAGATAGACCCGGGGGCCATAGGTTTCACTAGTGGCTTCTCTGAAGATAGCATAAGTATTACGGTGGGTGAACAAATTACTGTCGAGCAACTGATAGAAAATCTAATAATTATGAGAATATCTAGGCATGATCATGTATATAGGTATCACGTCCGTGACAAGTAGACTGACTCCTGCCTACATCTACTACTATTACTCATCACATCAACCGCTATCCAACATGCATCTAGAGTATTAAGTTCATAAGAATAGAGTAACACATTAGGTAAGATGACATGATGTAGAGGGATAAACTCAAGCAATATGATATAAACCCCATCTTTTTATCCTTGGTGGCAATAATACAATACGTGTCGTTTCCCTTTCTATCACTGGGATCGAGCACCGCAAGATTGAACCCAAAGCTAAGCTCTTCTCCTATTGCAAGAAAGATCAGTCTAGTAGGCCAAACCAAACTGATAATTCGAAGAGACTTGCAAAGATAACGAATCATGCACAAAAGATTTCAGAGAAGAATCAAATATTGTTCATAGATAGACTTTATCATAAACCCACAATTCATCGGATCTCGACAAACACACCACAAAATGAGTTACATCGAATAGATCTCCAAGAAGATCGAGGAGAACTTTGTATTGAGATTCAAAGAGAGAGAAGAAGCCATCTAGCTAATAACTATGGACCCAAAGGTCTGAAGTAAACTACTCACACATCATCGGAAGGGCCATGGAGTTGATCTAGAGTCCCTCCGTGATCGATGCCCCTCTCCGGCGGAGCTCCGGAAAAGGCCGCAAGATGGGATCTCTTGGGTACAGAAGGTTGCGGTGGTGGAAATAGGGTTTCATGGTGCTCCTCAATGTTTTTAGGGTATATGATTATATATAGGAGGAAGAAGTAGGTCGGTTGAGCCACGAGGGGCCCATGAGGGGGGAGGGCATGCCCAGGGGGTAGGCGCGCCCCCTGCCTCATGGACTCCTCATTTGTTTCTTGACGTCCACTCCAAGTCCTCTGGATCATGTTTGTTCCATAAATCACGTTCCCAAAGGTTTCATTTCATTTGGATTCCGTTTGATATTCCTTTTCTGCGAAACACTAAATTAGGAAAAAATAGCAATTTGCACTAGGCCTTGGGTTAATAGGTTAGTCCCAAAAATAATATAAAAGTGTAAAATAAAGCCCATTAACATCCAAAACAGATAATATAATAGCATGGAACAACAAAAAGTTATAGATACGTTGGAGACGTATCAAGCATCACCAACCTTAATTCCTGCTCGTCCTCGAGTATGTAAATGATAAAAACAGAATTTTTGATGTGGAATGCTACCTAACATAATTCTCAATGTAATTCTCTTTATTGTGGCATGAATATTCAGATCCGAAAGATTCAAGACAAAATTCTAATATTGACATAAAAATAATAATACTTCAAGCATACTAACTAAGCAATTATGTCTTCTCAAAATAACATGGCAATAGAAAGTTCATCCCTATAAAATCATATGGTTTGGTCATGCACCATTTTCGTCACACAAGAATGCTCTCATCGTGCACAACCCCGATGACAAGCCAAGCAATTGTTTCACACTTTAGTAATCTCAAACTTTTTTCAACTTTCACGCAATACATGAGCGTGAGACATGGATATAGCACTATGGGTGGAATAGAATATGATGATGGGGGTTATGTGGAGAAGACAAAAAGGAGAAAGTTTCACATCGACGCGGCTAATCAATGGGCTAGGGAGATTCCCATCAATTGATGTCAATGCAAGGAGTAGGGATTGCCATGCAACGGATGCACTAGAGCTATAAATGTATGAAAGCTCAACAAAAGAACCTAAGTGGGTGGGCATCCAACTTGCTTGCTCACGAAGACCTAGGGCATTTGAGGAAGCCCATTGTTGGAATATACAAGCCAAGTTCTATAATGAAAAATTCCCACTAGTATATGAAAGTGACAAAACAGGAGACTCTCTATCATAAAGATCATGGTGCTACTTTGAAGCACAAGTGTGGAAAAAGGATAGTAGCATTGCCCCTTTTTTGGGGGACAATGCTCTATTAATGATGATCATCACACTTCTATTTATTTACAACTCAATGATTACAACTCGATACTAGAACAAAGTATGACTCTATATGAATGCCTCCGATGGTGTACCGGGAAGGGCAATGAATCAAGAGTGACATGTATGAAAAATTATGAACGGTGGCTTTGCCACAAATACAATGTCAACTACATGATCATGCAAGGCAATATGACAATGATGATGTATGTCATGATAAATGGAACGGTGGAAAGTTGCATGGCAATATATCTCGGAATGGCTATGGAAATGCCATAATAGGTAGGTATGGTGGCTGTTTTGAGGAAGATATAAGGAGGTTTATGTGTGACATAGCGTACCATATCACGGGGTTTGGATGCACCGGCGAAGTTGGCACCAATTCTCAAGGTGAGAAAGGGCAATGCACGGTACCGAAGAGGCTAGCAATGATGGAAGGGTGAGAGTGCGTATAATCCATGGACTCAACATTAGTCATAAAGAACTCACATACTTATTGCAAAAATCTACAAGTCATTAAAAACCAAGAATTACGCACATGCTCCTAGGGGGATAGATTGGTAGGAAAATACCATTGCTCGTCCCCGACCACCACTCAAAAGGAAGACAATCAAATATCACCTCATGTTTCAAATTTGTTACACAACGGTCACCATATGTGCATGCTACGGGACTTGCAAACTTCAACGCAAGTATTTCTCAAATTCACAACTACTCAACTAGCACACTATAATATTATCACCTTTATATCTCAAAACAATTATCAAGTATCAAACTTCTCCTAGTACTCAATGCACTTTTTATGAAATTTTTATTATACCGATCTTGGATGCCTATCATATTAGGACTAAATTCATAACCAAAGCAAATTACCATGCTGTTCTAAGGGACTCTCAAAATAATATAAGTGAAGCATAAGAGATCAATAGTTTCTATAAAATAAAACCACCACCGTGCTCTAAAAGATATAAGCGAAGCACTAGAGCAAAATTATCTAACTCAAAAGGTATAAGTGAAGCACATAGAGTATTCTAATAAATTCCGATTCATGTGTGTCTCACCCAAAAGGTGTGTACAGCAAGGATGATTGTGGTAAACTAAAAATCAAAGACTCGAATCATACAAGACGCTCCAAGCAAAACACATATCATGTGGTGAATAAAAATATAGCTCCAAGTAAAGTTACCGATGGACGAAGACAAAAGAGGGGATGCCTTCCGGGGCATCCCCAAGCTTAGGCTTTTGGTTGTCCTTGGATTTTACCTTGGGGTGCCTTGGGAATCCCCATGCTTAGGCTCTTGCCTCTCCTCGTTCCGTAATCCACCAAATCTTTACCCAAAACTTGAAAACTTCACAACACAAAACTTAAAAGAAAATCTCGTGAGCTCCATTAGTAAAAGAAAGCAAACCACCACTTCAAGGTACTATAATGAACTCATTCTTTATTTATATTGGTGTTAAAACTACTGTATTCCAACTTTTCTATGGTTCATAAACTCTATTACTAGCCATAGATTCATCAAAATAAGCAAACAACACACGAAAAACAGAATATGTAAAAAACAGAAAAATCTGTAGTAATCTGTAGGTTTCGAATACTTCTGGAACCCCAAAAATTCTAAAATAAATTTCTGGATGTGAGGATTTTATCTATTAATCAAATAGCACTCTCCAGTAAAAAATGGCAGAAAATCTCGTGAGCGCTAAAGTTTCTGTTTTTTACAGCAAGATCGCAAAGACTTTCCCCAAGTCTTCCCAAAGGTTCTACTTGGCACGAACACTAATTAAAAGCATAAAACCACATCTAAACAGAGCCTAGATGAATTATTTATTACTAAACAGAACCAAAAAGAAAAGAACAAAAATAAAATTGGGCTGCCTCCCAACAAGCGCTATCGTTTAACGCCCCTAGCTAGGCATAAAAGCAAGGATAGATCTAGGTATTGTTATCTTTGGTATGCAATCCATAAGAGGCCCTCATAATAGATTCATAAGGTAATTTAATTTTATTTCTAGGAAATTGTTCCATGCCCTTCCTTAACGGGAATTGGAATATAATATTCCCTTCTTTCATATCAATAATTCAACCAATCGTTCTAAGGAAAGGTCTACCAAGAATAATAGGACATGAAGGATTGCAATCAATATCAAGAACAATAAAATCTACGGGCACATAATTCCTATTTGCAACAATAAGAACATCATTAATTCTTCCCATAGGTTTCTTAATGGTGAAATCCGCAAGATGCAAATTTAAAGAACAATCATCAAATTCACGGAAACCTAGAAAATCACACAAAGTTTTAGGAATCGTGGAAACACTAGCACTCAAATCACATAAAGCAAAGCATTCATGATCTTTAATTTTAATTTTAATGGTAGGTTCCCACTCATCATAAAGTTTTCTTGGGATAGAAACTTCAAATTCAAGCTTTTCTTCATAAGATTGCATTAAAGCATCAATGATATGTTTAGTAGAAGCTTTATTTTGACTATAAGCATGCGGAGAATTTAGCACGGATTGCAACAAGGAAATACAATCTATCAAAGAGAAATTATCATAATTAAATTCCTTGAAATCCAAGATAGTGGGTTCATTGCTATGTAAAGTTTTGACCTCTCCAATCCTACTTTTATCAATTTTTGCATCAAGATCTAAAAACTCCAAATCATTGGGACGCCTTCTAACTAAAGTTGACTCATCTCCAGTCCCATCATTATCAAGATTCATATTGCAAAACAAAGATTTAATAGGGGACACATCAATAACTTTTAGATCTTCATCCTTATTACCATCAAGTTCTTCCGGTTTGGCGGCCATCTTATTAACTCAAGTGGCCTGTTTATCCATAATTTGGGCTATTAAGTTTTCAAGATGAGTGAACTGAGATTTTAAACCATAAAAATCTTTAGACATATCATCGAGCTCTTTATTCATGTACCCTATAAAACTTTTTTGTTCTTTAAGCTCATTTTTGAAGAAATTATTATGCTCAAACTGCAAGGACATAAAACTTCTAACATTGTTTTCAATTTCTTCCAGCCTTCTAAGGTGAGGATCAAAACTTTTTGGTAAGGCCATCGTGGCAAACAATCCAATACACAAGCAAACAAGAAACAAGCAAAAAGAGGCGAACTAGAGAAGAGAAGGGGAACGGAAAAAGAGGGCAAATAAAACGGCAAGGGTGAAGTGGGGGAGAGGAAAACGAGAGGCAAATGGCAAATAATGTAATGCGAGGGATAAGAGTTTATGATAGGTACTTGGTATGTCTTGACTTGTGCGTATACTCCCCGACAATGGCGCCAGAAATCCTTCTTGCTACCTCTTGAGCATTGCGTTGGTTTTCCCTTGAAGAGGAAAGGGTGATGCAGCAAAGTAGCGTAAGTATTTCCCTCAGTTTTCGAGAACCAAGGTATCAATCCAGTATGAGGCCATACGCAAGTCCCTCGTACCTACACAAACAAATAAGAACCTCGCAACCAACGTGATAAAAGGGTTGTCGATCCCTTCATGGTCACTACGAGAGTGAGATCTGATAGAGATGATAAGATAATATTTTTGGTATTTTTCTGATAAAGATTGAAAGTAAAGATTGCAAAATAAAATAGATTGGAAACTTATATGATAAAAGATAGACCCGGGGCCATAGGTTTCACTAGTGGCTTCTCTCAAGATAACATAAGTATTACGGTGGGTGAACAAATTACTGTCGAGCAATTGATAGAAAAGCGAATAATTATGAGAATATCTAGGCATGATCATGTATATAGGCATCACTTCCGTGACAAGTAGACGGACTCCTGATTTCATCTACTACTATTACTACACACATCGACCGCTATCCAGCATGCATCTAGAGTATTAAGTTCATATAAGAACAGAGTAACGCATTAGGTAAGATGACATGATGTAGAGTGATAAACTCAAGCAATATGATATAAACCCCATCTTTTTGTCCTCGATGGCAACAATACAATACTTGTTGTTTCCCTTTTTGTCACTAGGATCGAGCACCGCAAGATTGAACCCAAATCTAAGCACTTCTCCCATTGCAAGAAAGATCAATCTAGTAGGCCAAACCAAACCGATAATTCGAAGAGACTTGCAAAGATAACCAATCATGCATAAAAGATTTCAGAGAAGAATCAAATATTCTTCATAGATATACTTGATCATAAACCCACAATTCATCAGATCTCGACAAACACACCACAAAAAGAGTTACATCGAATAGATCTCCAAGAAGATCGAGGAGAGCTTTGTATTGAGATTCAAAGAGAGAGAAGAAGCCATCTAGGTAATAACTATGGACCCGAAGGTCTGAAGTAAACTACTCACACATCATCAGAGGTGCCATGGAGTTGATGTAGAGGCCCTCCGCGATCGATGCCCCCTCCGGCGGAGCTCTGGAAAAGGGCCCAAGATGGGATCTCTTGGGTATAGAAGGTTGCGGCGGTGGAAATAGGGTTTCGTGGTGCTCCTCGATGTTTTTAGGGTATATGAGTATATATAGGAGGAAGAAGTAGGTCGGTTGAGCCACGAGGGGCCCATGAGGGGGGAGGGCGCGCTCAGGGGGGGTAGGCGTGCCCCTGCCTCGTGCACTCCTCGTTTGTTTCTCGACGTCCACTCCAAGTCCTCTGGATCACGTTTGTTCCAAAAATCACGTTCCCGAAGGTTTCATTCCATTTGCTATTCCTTTCTTGTGAAACACTAAAATAGGCAAAAAACAACAATTTGCACTGGGCCTTGGGTTAATAGGTTAGGCACAAAAATAATATAAAAGTGTAAAGTAAAGCCCATTAACATCCAAAATAGATAATATAATAGCATGGAACAATAAAAAAATTATAGATACATTGGAGACGTATCACTAACATGATTCAGACCGACTTAAGCATCGCTACGGGTGAGAAGGTCTCATCGTAGTCAACTCCTTGAACTTGTCAAAAACCTTTCGCAACAAGTCGAGCTTTGTAGACAGAAACATTACTGTAAGCATCAGTCTTCTTCTTGAAGACCCATTTATTCTCTATGGCTTGCCGATCATCGGGCAAGTCAACCAAAGTCCACATTTTGTTCTCATACATGTATCGCATCTCAGATTTCATGGCCTCAAGCCATTTCGCGGAATCTGGGCTCATCATCGCTTCCTCATAGTTCGTAGGTTCGTCATGGTCAAGTAACATGACTTCCAGAATAGGATTACCGTACCACTCTGGTGCGGATCTTACTCTGGTTGACCTACGAGGTTCGGTAGTAACTTGATCAGAAGCTTCATGATCATGATCATTAGATTCCTCACTAATTGGTGTAGGAATCAAAGGATCTGATTCCTATGATGGACTAATTTCCAATAAGGGAGAAGGTCCAATTACCTCATCAAGTTCTACTTTCCTCACAATCACTTCTTTCGAGAGAAACTCCTTCTCTAGAAAGGATCCATTCTTAGCAAAGAATATCTTGCCTTTGGATCTGTGATAGAAGGTGTACCCAACAGTCTCCTTTGGGTATCCTATGAAGACACATTTCTCCGATTTGGGTTCGAGCTTATCAGGTTGAAGCTTTTTCACATAAGCATTGCAGCCCCAAACTTTAAGAAACGACAACTTGGGTTTCTTGCCAAACCATAGTTCATAAGGTGTCGTCTCAATGGATTTCAATGGTGCCCTATTTAACGTGAATGCAACCGTCTCTAAAGCATAAACCCAAAACGATAGCGGTAAAGCAGTAAGAGACATCAGAGATCACACCATATCTAATAAAGTGCGGTTACGACGTTCGGACACACCATTACGCTGTGGTGTTCCAGGTGGCGTGAGTTGAGAAACTATTCCGCATTGTTTCAAATGAAGACCAAACTCATAACTCAAATATTCACCTCCACGATCAGATCGTAGGAATTTAATTTTCTTGTTACGATGATTTTCCACTTCACTCTGAAATTCTTCGAACTTTTCAAATGTTTCAGACTTATGTTTCATCAAGTAGATATACCCATATCTACTCAAATCATCAGTGAAGGACAGAAAATAATGATACCTGCCACGAGCATCAACACTCATCGGACCGCATACATCAGTATGTATTATTTCCAATAAGCCTGGTGCTCGTTTCATTGTTCCGGAAAATGGAGTTTTTGTCATCTTGCCCATGAGGCATGGTTCGAAAGCATCAAGTGATTCATAATCAAGTGATTCCAAAAGTCCATCAGCATGGAGTTTCTTCACGCGCTTTACACCAATATGACCTAAACGGCAGTGCCACAAATAAGTTGCACTATCATTATTAAACTTATATCTTTTGGCTTCAATACTATGAATATGTGTATCACTACTATCAAGATTTAGTAAAAATATACCACTCATCAAGGGTGCATGACCATAAAAGATATTACTCATATAAATAGAACAACCATTATTCTTTGATATAAATGAATAACCGTCTTACATCAAACAAGATCTAGATATAATGTTCATGCTTAACGCTGGCACCAAATAACAATTATTCAGGTCTAAAACGAATCCCGAAGGTAGATGTAGAGGTAGCGTGCCCACAACTATCACATCGACTTTGGAACCATTTCCCACGCGCATCATCACCTCGTCCTTAGCCGATCTTCGCTTAATCCATAGCCCCTGTTTCGAGTTGCAAATATTAGCAACAGAACCAGTATCAAATACCCAGGCGCTACTGCGAGCATTAGTAAGGTACAAATCAATAACATGTATATCAAATATACCTTTCACTTTGCCATCCCTCTTATCCACCAAATACTTGGGGCAGTTCCGCTTATAGTGACCAGTCCCTTTGTAGTAGAAGCACTCAGTCTCAGGCTTAGGTCTAGACTTGGGCTTCTTCACTTGAGCAGCAACTTGCTTGCTGTTCTTCTTGAAGTTCCCCTTCTTCCCTTTTCCCTTCTTCTTGAAACTGGTGGTCTTGTTGACCATCAACACTTGATGCTCCTTCTTGATTTCTACCTCCGCAGCCTTTAGCATTGCGAAGAGCTCGGAAATTGTCTTATCCTTCCCTTGTATATTATAGTTCATCACGAAGCTCTTGTAGCTTGGTGGAAGTGATTGAAGAACTCTGTCAATGACACTATCATCAGGAATATTAACTTCCAGCTGAGTCAAGTGGTTGTGGTACCCATACATTCTGAGTATATGTTCACTAATAGAACTATTCTCCTCCATTTTGCAGCTGTAGTACTTATTGGAGACTTCATATCTCTCAATCCGGGAATTTTCTTGAAATATTAACTTCAACTCCTGGAACATCTCATATGCTCCATGATGTTCAAAACATCGTTGAAGTCCCGGTTCTAAGCCGTAAAGCATGGCACACTGAACTATCGAGTAGTCATAAGCTTTGCTTTGCCAGACATTCTTAACGTCGTCAGCAGCATCTGCAGCAGGTGAGGGAGTCCTAGATTAGGGGGTCTCCGGACAGCCGGACTATATTCTTTGGCCGGACTGTTAGACTATGAAGATACAAGATTGAAGACTTCGTCTCGTGTCCGGATGGGACTCTGCTTGGCGTGGAAGGCAAGCTAGGCAATACGTATATGGATATCTCCTCCTTTGTAACCGACCTTGTGTAACCCTAACCATCTCCAGTGTCTATATAAACCGAAGGGGTTTATTCCATAGGACAACAATCACAACATACAATCATACCATAGGCTAGCTTCTAGGGTTTAGCCTCTCTGATCTCGTGGTAGATCTACTCTTGTAACACCCATATCATCAATATTAATCAAGCAGGACGTAGGGTTTTACCTCCATCAAGAGGGCCCGAACCTGGGTAAAACTTCGTGTCCCTTGCCTCCTGTTACCATCCGGCCTAGACGCACAGTTCGGGACCCCCTACCCGAGATCCGCCGGTTTTGACACCGACATTGGTGCTTTCATTGAGAGTTCCGCTGTGCCATCGCCACCAGGAAGGATGTCTCATCCCGTCTTTAAAGACGGCACTATCGCTGAGGGAGCTCTGGCTATCGGCCAAACTCTCCGGCTAGGTGGTTTCCTCATGAACGCCTATTCGGCCGCTGCGCCGACGATGACTTCTCGGGTCATCGAAAGCAATCTTCACGTCGACTCGGAACACGCCGAGCAGTTAGAGCCAATGGAGCTATCTTCCCTGAACGAGCTCTTGGATCGCATTGCCGCCCTGGGAGTCGCTACAGACTATGATCAGATTGGGCCTAAACTCGACCTGAGAGAAATTAACTCTCCCCAGGCCACCCATCACGTTGCCGTGGTGGAAGAACAATGCGGCAACCCTTCATCTATCTTAAGGACTAGCTACGTCCGGATTCTCGATCCCTCCAAGCCGGATACCCGCGGAGGGGAGGATGTCACTCAAAGCCTGAACCCAGAATCAGGCAGCGGGCAAGATTTACTGGGAAACATCCAAGAATCCAAACTTTCGAGTTCAGAAACTCCTTGGCCACTGAGCCTCAGATTGGGTGAGGATTCGTATTCAATTCCACCCACCCACCCAAACATACGCGATCTATCCAAAATTAGGCAAGAGCCCGAAGAAACAGTACACCATTACTGGGCTAGATTCCTCCTGGTCAAGAACAGGATAAAGGACTACCGCGAGGAAGACGCAATTTCATTCTTCTGCAATAATTGCACGGACAAGGGAATCCTCAACGCCATAAGTCATCGTGAAATTACACGCTTTGCCGACTTGGTGTCCATAGTACGAAAGTACTGTGCGATGGAAAGCGCCTGGAAAACCGAAATAAAATTTTGGGATAATCCGGCCCTGAATACAAACCTAGTCCGAAATAAAACGGTGCATTATCACAATACACCTGGGTTAACTACCAAAAAGCAAAAGCCCTCTACAGGGCAAGGAACCGTACTAGAGGGATGACTCAATGGACCCTGCAAAATTCATAGTACAGCGGATGCGATACCAACGCACAACCTTAGAGCATGCTGGATACTCTGGC
This sequence comes from Triticum aestivum, assembly GCF_018294505.1. NCBI lineage: Eukaryota > Viridiplantae > Streptophyta > Magnoliopsida > Poales > Poaceae > Triticum > Triticum aestivum. Next base: position 713,955,733 of record NC_057800.1, read on the forward strand.
AGGTGGCCAAAAGTGGTGAGGATCTACTCCTCCCAAAAACCACAGAGCACCACCCCGAGGACAATAATACGGTCTTAACGGTCTTTGAGACCTTCGCGTCAAATAATAGACGGAAGCAAACACTCCGCAGCATGTCCGAAATCTGCCACATAGCAGAAATAAATCCTTGGAGCGACACAACTATTACCTTCAATGCTAGTGATGAACCTAAATTCCGAACAGCCCGAGTACCAGCCGCCCTGGTCCTCAGTCCAATCGTGGACGGCTTTCGACTCACCAAGGTACTCATGGACGGCGGCAGCGCATTAAACCTCATCTATGAGGAAACTCTTCAAAAGATGGAAATAGACTGGAGCCGCATTAAGCAAAGCAGCACAACCTTTAGAGGAATCATCCCCAGTCGGGAAGCACGCTGCGCTGGAAAAATCACACTAGACGTGGTATTCGGCATGCCGGATAATTACAGGTCCGAAGCAATTACATTCCAAGTGGCCCCGTTCAGCAGCGGATACCACGCTCTATTAGGGCGGGAGGCGTTTACAATCTTCCAAGCCATACCCCGTTATGGGTACATGAAGCTCAAAATGCCCGAGCCCAACAGAATCATCACTCTTGTTAGTGATCCGGACATAGCACTCCGCACCGAAAATAAGACAGCTGCACTGGCCCTCGAGGCACTATCCGAAGCCCTAGCGGCCGAAGAACTAACTGCACTGCGCTCCACGGTGAATAGGGACGACGTGATACTCGATAAAAGATCCAAGTCCACCTCCTTTAAGCCGGTGGACGAAATAGTCAAATTCCAAGCCCGTCCAACGGACCCTACAAAAACAGCTTCCATCGGGGCACAATTAAACCCTGATGTCGATGCCACACTGCGAGAGTTCCTATGCGAGAACTGGGACATTTTTGCCTGGCACCCTTCGGACATGCCAGGAATCCCAGGCAGGCTAGCTGAACACAGCCTAAATATCCTAAAAGGATTCAAGCCAGTCAAGCAGGCTCTTCGACGTTTCTGCGAGCCTAAAAGACAAGCCATGGGAGAGGAACTAGCCAAGCTATTAGAGGCCGGATTCATCAGAGACATAAAACATTCGGACTGGCTAGCAAACCTGGTGATGGTACCAAAGAAGGACAAATCATGGCGCTTGTGCGTCGATTTTAAGGACCTTAACAAGGCCTGCCCAAAGGATCCCTTCCCCCTCCCCCTCATCGATCAAATCATCGATGCTACCGCAGGATACGATTCATTGTGTTTCCTTGAAGCATACTCCGGCTACCATCAAATCAAAATGGCAGAGCCAGACCAAGCCGCAACGGCATTCATCACACCATACGGCCCATTCTGCTTCAACACAATGCCCTTCGGGCTAAAAAACGCCGGTGCAACATATCAGCGCACGATTCAGACATGCCTGGCAAACCAGATCGACAAAACAGTGGAGGCATACGTGGATGACGTGGTCGTTAAAACCAAGCATGTCGAAACTCTAGTAGACGACTTGAGGCTCACATTCGACAACCTTCGAACATATGACATCAAGCTCAATCCGGAAAAATGCGTTTTCGGCATACCAGCAGGAAAGCTCCTGGGATTCATTGTCTCCAGTAGAGGTATTGAAGCTAATCCGGCCAAAATTTGAGTGTTGTCACAGTTGGCTATCCCAACAGACCTCAAACAAATACAAAAATTGACTGGATGCGTGGCGGCTCTAAGCCGCTTTATCTTCTGCTTGGGAGAAAAGGCATTACCCCTTTATCGCCTCCTCCGGCGCACCGAACACTTCGAGTGGACGGACGCCGCCACGGCCGGACTCAACGAAATAAAAGCCATATTGGCAACAAACCCAGTCCTGGCCGTGCCAAACATTGGCGAACCAATGCTATTATACATTGTAGCAACTCATCAAGTAGTAAGCGCAGTGCTTGTCGTCGAGCGAGAATTGGACGGACACAAATTTCCCCTTCAAAAGCCGGTTTACTATGTGTCCACTATCCTTACTCCATGCAAATCACGGTACCCGCATTATCAAAAGATAGCGTACGCGGTATTTATGGCATCCCGGAAGCTGTGACACTACTTTCAAGATTGTTCAATAACGGTAGCCTCGGAAGTACCACTTAACGATATTATAAACAACCGCGATGCGACGGGCCGGATTGCCAAATGGGCCATTGAGCTCCTCCCGTTCGACATAACTTACAAAACACGGCGAGCTATTAAATCGCAAGTTTTGGCTGACTTCGTCGCTGAATGGACGGAAGACAAACTCCCTAAAGAGTTTCGAACTGGATCATGCACTTCGACGGCTCCAAAATGTTGGCTGGTCTGGGGGCTGGCGTCATTCTGACGTCCCCAACAGGAGACACCGTTCAATACATACTGCAGATAATGTATACGGACTCCAACAACGCAGCCGAATATGAGGCCCTTCTACATGGTCTCCGGATGGCAGTATCCATGGGAATTCAACGCCTAGAGGTGCGCGGGGATTCGAACCTCGCGATATCCCAAATAAATGGAGACTTCGACGCCAAGGATCCAAAAATGCAGCTTATCGCAATGCCGTCCTAAAAATGTCAGCTTGGTTCGAGGGGCTCGATTTCACCATGTGGCTCGGGAAAACAATCAGGCGACGGATATCCTCGCCCGCATAGGCGTAAAACATGACACGACACCTCCCAACATATTTCTGGAACGGCTCTTCAAGTCATCCGTGTCATGGGAAGGAGACACCGGTAACAATAGTCCGGACCCGGCCAAAATACCCGAAACCGAACCCTCTAACACAATCGGAGGCTCCGCCACCGAAATAACACAATCAGCCCACAAAATAATGGCCATTGTTGCCCTGTGGACAGAACCATTCCTGACCTACTTAACTAGATAGGAACTTTCGGAGGACCAAAATGAGGCACGCTACATAGTGCGGCTATCCAAGGCCTACAGGGTCCACGAGGGAGAACTGTATAAAAAAAGCGCTACCGGAGTCCTTCAACGGTGCATCTCCAAAGAGGAAGGACGGAACCTTTTGGCAGAAATTCACGCCGGACTCGGCGGTCATCACGCCGAAGCCCGGGCTCTTGTAAGCAAGGCCTTCTATACAGGATTCTATTGGCCAACGGCCCGAGCAGACGCACAAGACTTGGTCCAACGTTGCGCCGGTTGCTAGCTCTTTGCAAATCAAAGCCACATGCCACCCACCGCCCTCCGAACAATCCCCATTACATGGCCCTTCGCGGTCTGGGGGCTTGACATGGTTGGACCCCTTAAAAGGGGAACCCACAAGAAAAAATACTTATTGGTCATGGTGGATAAATTCACCAAATGGATAGAGGCCAAACCGGTTAAAACAGCCGAATCCGGACCGGTGATAGATTTCATATCCGGGGTTGTACACCGCTATGGCGTCCCCCATAGCATCATCACTGATAACGGCACGAACTTCACGGCCGACGAGGTAAAACTCTGGTGCAGCAAAATGGGCATCAAGCTCGATTATGCTTCAGTCTATCACCCACAAACTAACGGTCAAGTCGAACGAGCAAATGGTCTTATAATGAGCGGCATTAAACCTAGATTAGTGCGCTCCTTAACGGAGTCTGACACGCACTGGGTAGAGGAGCTCGACTCCGTACTCTGGGGGCTGTGGACCACGCCGAATCCTAGTACCGGATACACACCATTTTTTTATGATGTACGGCGCAGAGGCAGTCCTGCCCTATGACATAATTCATGACTCACCTCGAGTGCGCATGTACGAAGAAAGAGAAGCCGAGCTTGATCGGCAGGACACTCTGGACACCTTTGAGGAAGAACGCGACATAGCCAAAGCCCGTTCCGCATTTTACCAGCAACAGGCTCGCAGATACCAAAGCAGAGATGTACGAGCCAAAACTTATAACGTTGGCGAACTAGTTCTCCGGCTGCCGGATAAGAAAAGGAACAAGCTAGAGCCCAAATGGGAAGGTCCCTTCATCATCGACCAAGTTCTGACCAGCGGAGCGTACCGACTGCGGGATGCATCAACTAGTCGACTCAAGCCAAACCCATGGAACGCAGCCAGGCTCCGAAGATTCTACGCTTAGCACCGGACTTTATGTTAGTCCCCTCCCTTTGTCCATTTTCTGCATACGCATCATCTGTCTTGTTTCCCTTTCTTTCTTTTATTTCTTTAGGCCTTCAAGGGTCACCTTGTGCCTCACTTGTACATTACAGATGTGCTAGCCGCACTCTCTACACCTGGGGGCTTCTTTTACAGAAGCTTATATTATTTACCTGGGCATCACGCCCAACACATGCGTTATACTTCCGCATGTACCTTTTTCCACCATTATATGCATCGATATGACTTATGTTTTGGCCAAGCTGGGTTGCCTGGCTCTTGTATTTATGCCCTACGTTCCCGTTAATTCGGCTAGGGCATAAGGGGAGCACCTATGCGATTGTTACCGCCGGGTCAGCCGGACGTGTACCTCAGACTGGGTGAAGCCGAAAGCTAGCGTTCTTAAGAGAATATTCGGTCGGTGAACAACAGATAACTTTTATTTTCCATATCTGCCCCCAGATGTTTTTTCTGCGCTTCTTGCCGCAGTCTGAACATGCACTTTAGGGCATGCCTACCCAGGGAAAGGAACCCTTAACGGAACTATTCTTTCTGGAAGATGTTTCTTACTACCCATGTAATATAACATAACTAGTTGGGCACTTGTCTGATAAAGCACTAATGACCCCTATGCCTGGTCTCCACGCATGCCCCGATTCTTACATAACCGAGAGGGTATTCGGATACACACCGGACTGTCGAGTACCGAGGTTGAAGCGAAATGGTCCGCCACGACAAACGATCTACAATCCGGCTAGAAGGCATCATATATGTCACTTTAAAATTACATAGTCAATTTGACTGGTTGAATTCCTCTTCAATGCCATCCAATAGGCTGTCTAGTCTACAGTCCTGTTGGGAATACTTTGCAGCAAATTCTACTTGGCCGTACACCAAACTCACAGGGATCTCCTTGCCATCAGGCCCCACAGGTCCGACTTCGGCCATGTGGTTCGGGTCAGTCTTCGTGTACCGTGTCTTCACCATTGCCCAGGCTTCCCTGGCACCCTGACGGTAGGCCGATATCTTCCATAATCGGAAGCGCCGCCGTGCTCCCTTCAGCTTTTCTGCAAGCTATCCAAGGCCTTCGGGTGTGGAGGCGGACGGCCACAAGGCCTGGGCGCTGCCTTGCATCACCTGCCGAACTCGTTCGTGCAACTGTGCGAGCTCGGGAAGAATATCACCCGTTGAACCAGACATCTCCTCGGCAGGACGACCTGTTAGCGTACCTACAGACATAACTCTGTCAGCCAGCTTCCTCGCCGAACTCTTTTTCAAAGTTTGTTCAAGCACTTACTAAATATGTTGCGTCGAAGCCACCGATTCTCCTAAACAGAATCCGACAGTTGGGCACGAACATCTTTTAGCTCCACGCCCAGCTTGGTGTTGGCATCTTGGAGATCATTCTTCTCCTGCCTCACCCTCGTAAGCACGCTCTCACCAGCCTTTAGCTGGCGTATGAGCTGTTGCTTATCCGGATTTACTCCAGCGTCATCTGCAATTTTATCGTTAGATCGGCATATACACCGCATTCTAATATGATACTTATCATTCGAGGGATATGTTACCAGAGGGGGTTTCTTTGGGCTCCCCTGCTGCGGCCAGTGCGGCCTGAAGTTGGGCTTTGCACTCTTCCAGCTCCTCGGACAGTTGAGTATTCTTTTTTATAAGAACCTGCATAACAAATGATCCTTAAATCAGTTATCCTAACTGTTTCAAGTCTCAGGGGCTACTGACATATATAATCATCAAATTTTCTCACCCGTATGTCTTTTACATACTGCTCCGTGGCTCTGGCTAGACCATTTTGAGCGGCACGGAGGTGCGCGTCTCCCGAGTTGAAGGCATCCAATGCCTCTTGGGAGAAACAAGCGTCACGAAGAACAGTCAGGCGACGCCTGTGGTTCATGGCACTTTCCACCTTGGAATGGGTGGCGACAGTTTATCCGCATCCTCTGTCGGAGGAGCACCCGGCGCATGCCTTTTATTTGTTCCCGCCTCTGAGTCCGGCCTTGGAGCCTGGCTTGTGGAGGCGCGATTGGTAGCCTCTCCGAGTATAGTCCGGCGAGCTCTCTTTTTCCTGAAAAAGGGGCATGGGCGTTAATATGCCTCCGCGAATAATGCCTGGCAATAAAAGCGGCGCGCCGTACCACTGCGCCGGTGCCTCGATCCGGACTGCAGATCTTTTCAGCCTGCTTGGCCTTGCGGCCCCTTGTTGGCTAGTTGCCGCAGGCTCGACCTTCTGCCCTGAGGACCTCCCCTGCAAAACACGGCTGTTATACGACAATAAAAAAAGAGCACAAGGATGGATCCCTTTTTAAGTGCTGGGACTTCGGTCTCAGTCACCTGTGAGGCTGGAACTAGCCTAGTGTAATCGGCCGTAATGGCCACCAAGGTATTGTCATTACTCCCTTGGTAAAATACCCCATCGATCAGCTCCACGGATATGTCCGGATCCTCCTGGGAGGCCGGGTCAAGGGACCGTCCAGGGTCCTCGGGCTGTGGAGGAGGGCTATTTATCTCCTTTACTGCCTGGCGCAGCTCCTGCGATGAAATCGCTAGAATGAATACTTAAACTACGGGAATACGAAACGGATGGGTGAGAAAAAGTCTCCGCTTACCTAGCTCGGAGGATTGTACATAGAGAATCTGCCCTGCGGGTTGACACGGAGGAATTCCTCCTCTTCTCCCTTGTACAAAGTGGACAAGATCTTTATTAGATCAGCAGCCGATCCCGGCCCTTTGCGGCCGTGGTGGGTGGCGTCATTCTCCCTGTTGAAATCCCACATGGGGTGGCCTCTATACTGGAGCGGCTGCACCCCCCGCATAATGCATATAGCCATGACCTCGATCATGGTCAATCTGGATCGAGCTAAAGAACTTATCCGGCTCATCAGATAAAGAATGTCCTTGTCGTCTTCCTCCAGGGAGCTCCATGGACACCAGCTCTGGCGCTTCTTCAAAGGGGCGTTGTCGAACTCAGGAAGGTCGATCCGAATAGGGTCCGGAAGGGGGACATCTTCTATATAAAACCATTCTGAAGGCCAGTCTTCGGACGTCTTCTTCGGGGTTTCGGACAGGTATCCGGTCCCGACAATACGCCACACTTCGGCTCCGCCCACTTGATATATTGATCCCTTCTTAGAATGGGGCACAAGGCAGAACAACTTCTTCCACAGAGCGAAATGAGCCTCACAACCCAAAAATAACTCGCAAAGGGCTACGAATCCCATGATATGCAGCAGGGATGCAGGCGTAAGGTTGTGCAGCTGGAGGCCATAGAACTCCAGAAGCCCCGGGAGAAACAGATGAATTGGGAATCCGAGCCCTCTTACCAGATAAGGGACAAGGCATACCCGCTCTCCCTTGGAGGGATTGGGACGGCTCTCCACCTGCTCTCCGCCATTGTAGGTGGCAAGCCCGGCTCGAACCGGGACCAGGTACGCTGGGGGAAGAAATCCCTTGGACTGAAGCATCACCAATTTACTGTGCAGGATGGAACATCTCTCCCAATCTCCAGGCTTGGAGCAAGGGGTGCGAGAGGAGGAGCTGCATCGACCGGCCATGGTGGAATGGATCTCTGTCGGGTGCGCTCCGATGAAGACTCGGCAAGGGAGGATGATGTGATTTGGATCTGAATCCTCGTCTTTTTAAATAGGGGGCTCATTTACATAGCTAGGGGGTAAATGTGAAGACACCGTAGCTCTTCACATTCGCTCGACACGTGGAAAGTGGCCATTATTGGGCATAGAAGCCAAGGAGTACAAACCGTCACAAGGAACCGGACATTATTTCGACAGGTACACAGAATTTGGAGAGGAACCCTCCTTGCAATGCCGAAGATAATACTGCGCGCCGGACTTGTCGTCATTGAAGCCTGGTTCGGCACTACTAGGAAAAGGGCTATAGATAGGATTGACACTAATGACGCACCAGGGAAGTAGTGCGCCACTACTATATACAAATGGCACACCAGTTGGTGATGCGCCATTAGTGTGGAAGACACTAACGGCGCACCAGAAAATAGGTGCGCCACTAGTGATAATTTTTTTTCATTTTTACATACATACTAATGGCGCATCCTACCGAAGTGCGCCATTACTAGTTCTAACTAGTAATGGCGCACCAGACAGGGAGTGCGCTAGTACTAATTTTTTTTTTGCAAAACTACTAATGGCGCACCGCCTCACAGTGCACCATTACTAGTTTAAACTACTAATGGCGCACCCTGTAGAAGTGCGCCATTAGTATATATTTTGATATCATGAATATTTTTAAATTTCATGGGCACTTTTTGATATCATGAATATTTTTAAATTTCATGGGCACTTTTTGAATTCATGAATATTTTTTCAAATTTGATGATATTTTTTCATATTCAATATGATAAAATATTGAATATTCATGAGGACACTCGATCTCGATCCCCCTCCATCTCGATCTCGATCCCCCCTCCATCTCGATCTCGATTCCCCCTCCATCTCGATCTCGATCCCACCCGCGCCTCCTCTCCCCTCTTCATTTAAAAATAATAATAATAAAGTGTAGACTACAATTGTTGTTAAACAACAATTATTACTGTTTTTATAAAAAATATTACTGTTTCATATTCATATTCATTTTCTCAAAATTATTACATGCAACAACAAAAATTACTTATGGTGCACCTCTGGCTGGTGCGCCATTGCTATATATAAAAAAAAGATTACTAATGGCGCACCTCTGCCTGGTGCGCCATTGCTATGTAAAAAATAGATTACTAATGGCGCACCTTTGCCTGGTGCGCCATTGCTATGTAAAAAAAGATTACTAATGGCGCACCGACCGCAGGTGCGCCATTAGTAAGATTCCCCCTAGCTAATTCCCTCCCTCTCGCTAGATCCCCTTCATCCCTCTCC
>NC_057800.1:715182086-715264586 GCF_018294505.1 Triticum aestivum
TGATTAGAGACTAAATCATCAAATAATTCAGGAAAACTAAAAATTGGAAAAAAATAATCAAAAAAAATTTCCAAAATTTTCAAAAAAAACCTTTAGCACCAACCGGTACTAAAGGTCCCCCATACCAGGGCGCGAGCTCACGCCACGTGGTGCCACTTTAGCGCTGGTTCATGCCGAACCGGTACTAAGGGGGGGGGGGGCTTTAGTGCCCACCAATTAGTGCCGGTTATGGAACCGGCACTAAAGGCCCTTACGAACCGGTTTTAAAGCTCCGTTTTCTACTAGTGAACTAAATTCAAGTCTTATCATTAAATTTCAGAGACGAGGGGTTCTTCGGTTAATAGAGCAAGCACTGAAAATGTGAATGGTGCGTAACTGGAAATACAAGATGATGAATAGACAAAACTTCACATAGCCGATGAATTTAATCCAAATGAGAACCATTTACTGCAATAAAGTCTCGGAAAGGGCATTTGCCTTGTGATTTTCTTTAGCGCACTATTGGTACGTTCCATGTGACCATATCTATTTTGCTTTCTATTTAGAATATATTCACATCTCACAACTAAATTTATTTGAATTACAAATCCATTTTTATCCTACTGTGTCTACTAGGACTTTGGTAACATGGCGAGTTTGCCTCTATGCAAGGCTGGTTATATGTCTTTCTTTTGGCAAAAAATGTACAAGTGAGAGATGCTTTTGACCGTGGTGAAAGAAATTGCACAAAAATGACATCTGGTATGGATAGCTTTACTTTTTTGGCAACATGGCGTGTTTTCCTCTAGGTGAGGCTAGTTATATGTCTTGTGTTTGTCAAGTTTCAAGTTTATTTGGTCAACGAACCTTCATTTTTGTGACACTATTATGATTATGTTCTCACTTAGTTATTAATATGGATTTGTTGTTTGGAAGTTTGGTGCTAGTATATTATATGCCGCGGTATCCGAATACCTGGCTATTGATTTCTAGATTATACACTTAGGCTCAACTTGCCCAGGCTCCACAAAAATTCAGGCTCTACCACTGCCCTCGGCCCAGCCCATGAACAGTGGGCCGACGTGGCGTGCACACCCTAGTCTGGGACACCGTCAACTACCACCTACGCAAGACCCCAAGGAACTCTGCAAAGTTGGCAAGCTCCGTTGCAACAAAGGAGCCATCGGACAAAACTCCATTGCACCAGCGCCATCCCCGCCTCGACGTCGACACCTGGAACCACTAGATCGACTGCGCCCGTAGGAAGCTAACCACACCACGCCCCACCCTCCTGCATGCCATCGACAAAACCAAGAGACGAATTGGGCTATTATAGCTTTTGAATACAATAAAAAGGTTAATAATTCTTGGTGTGGGGACGGCTATTTTGGCACTAGGTTGCATATGCTCTCGGATGAACAATATGTTTGAAAAAAAAGTAAATACAATATGTTTGAACAAACCGTCATCGATTTAGCTGATGTGGAAGCAACACACACCTAACATGGCGTCTACATGGATCTGACGTGGAGGCCAACATGGCCCATGAAGAAACCAGCCTAGTTAGGATTTTGGGCCAATAATTTATTTTGCTTATGTCCAGTAGCTTGTTTATTTAGTCCAACCCATTACGCCATTTTTCATCCAATCTGTTTTCACGTTTTCTGGATGCAGCACAATTTACAACAACCAAATTTTATTCATTCAAAAATATCATTGGTTCACATAACAATACAGAGATACAACAATCTTAATCTGATTTCCAAAAAAAAACTTAATATCAAAACATCCCAAGCACATCTAGAAGGTGCTATAAGATGATTATTTTTCTAATTTTGAGTAATATGACTTCCATGAAAAAATGCACTAGTAGCTTATTTTAATCTCCAACACTGTAAAACTGCTTCCAGGCAGCTAATTGGACCAAAGTAATCCATGTGAAAAAGCTTCCATCTCCAATAACACGTACTAACTGCCAAACCTGCATTGAATCCAAAACACATACAAAATTATAATAATTTATAACCAGCTTCCAAATGAATCTGGAGAGTAATAAGAGTGCATAGTTGATTTTCGAAGAAATCATCATATGGACACACCACTATTATATTAAGGTACCATGAAAATGTGGACAGCACACGCTGTAAAAAAGAATGCTAGTTACAAGTTAAAAAATTGTTCTATAAATGAGACAATTTATCATCCAAACATAGTTAGGTCAACATCATTTTAAAACAATTGATGGACAAATCATTTCATATTCATCAAGTACAACAAAAATCAAGTTTGTAAGCACGTGAGAGGACTAATTAAATATATCAAAATGGATGACTCCATACAATACAATGTAGTTCATAGTATAATTATTTACAAAACAGAGAACTTCGGCTAAGCCCTTTAGAACGAAGATGAACTTAATGGTTCAGATTTTGTCTAATGATTTCAAACCATAACCTTCACATCTAGATTAACCGCACCCACGAATTGTGAAGAACAATAACATATGTTGGAAGAAAAAAAGCATGCATTCTCCTATTTATTGATTAGCCTTCATGACATACAAGGTACATAATCATCTCTGCCCGCACATCAAGCTGAGATGGGATACAAGGTACCACTGTTCAAAATATCGGCCGATATACCGATAAATCGGCCGATATGCTCCTAAGAGCCGAATTGGATTTCTTTTTGGTGTGTTGTTTTGTTCCCTCTCTATGAGTTCAATATTCTGAAACAAGGGGGACAAGAGTCTCTCACGTGTATTAAAAGAGCCGGTTCTTCTTCTTGTACGAAGGTTATTTTTTTAAGTCATGATTTATAAGATTGTTTACCCCATCCTTTTCTAGAAACAATATTTTAATTATATCTTATGCATTTAGTGTATTTAACAAATAAATACTCACCAGACTATGCACAATGTGGGCGAAAGTGCCTTTCTGCTCCCGAGCTCATTTGAGCTCGGTGAACAGTAAAATCGAAAACAATTAAAAAAAATTCAAAAAATTCCAAATTTTTTTTGGGAGAAACATTGACAAAAGTTCTAACTGCTTGCAAAAATTCGTCATGAAATCACATTCCTGTAAAGCGTCGCAAAAAAAACAAATTCAGTGCTCCAAAATGCTTTTGAAAGTAGCTTTTTCAGAGTACTGATTTTCTTTTTTTTGGCCACGCCTTCTAGAAATGTGATTTCATGGCGAATTTTTGCAAGCACTTAGAACTTTTGTCAATGTTTCTCCCAAAAAAATTTGGATTTTTTCTTAAAAAAATGATTTAGTTTTGATTTTACTGTTCACCCGAGCTCATTTGAGCTCGGGTGCAGAAACTCCGCGTCCCAATGTGGGCCCTTACTATTTGATGTGGAACAAGTACGTCGGTCAAAACTGAAGAAACACATGAACTCGCAAGTATCAGCGCATTCATCCAACTCCTTAAACCGTGGGATGCCATTCAGGAGGTCATCCTTACGCGGAGTCACACAGACTCTTGGTCATGGTCGTGGGAATCATCAGGCACTTATCTTCCATGTCGGTATATCAGGCTTTATTTACCCCTGCTATTAGTTTTCTGTGCGCTGACGCATGGGCTCCTCTCCGGTGCAATATTTTTCTTTGGCTGCTAATCCGCAAGCGTGTTTGGACATCCGACCGTCTTGCAAGGAGAGACCTTCCGCACAATGCTAGTTGCTCTTTCAGTAATGGGCACGGCGAGGATGTTGACCACTTATTCTCCCGCTGTGCGATCACCGGCATGGTTTGGAGTGCCATGCTGAGCTGGGTTGGCCTCCCACATCTCCAGCCAATAGCCAACTCCACCTCTAAGGAATGGTGGTCCCTCTCTACGTCAACCTTGAAGACTAACAAGAAAAGGGTTTAAACTCCTTGCTCGCCTTGGTCGTTTGGTCTATCTGGAACAAGCGGAATAACAGACTATTCAACAACACTCAACTTCCGCGGCAGACGCTAATTAATTTAATTAGATCTGATCGTGTCTTGTGGGTGCGTGCTGGTGCTAAGCATCTAGGCACCCTCCACCCTATGTAGTTTCTGGTTGACCATGGTTGTTCATTGTCATGACTGGTTGTTCCTGCCTTGTACTAGCACATGTACTGTTTCCTTCTTATTTCTATCTTAATATATGGCAGGCAGTCCTCCTACATGGTTTGGAAAAATAAAATATGTGAGTCACAAACACCAGCAACATTGTGAAACTGTTGTCCTCGAGACCACCAAGAACTCGACGTGGAATAAACCATGACTAGGGCTCCCATGTAAACCTTGAGCAACCTAGAGATTTCACGGTTGGCATAGCAAATACAACATGTGTATGCTTCTAAAAGAAACATCGTATACAAGATAGAGACCAGTGCATGAACACAGACTTAACATAAGACTTAAGACATACAATCCTTTGAACTGAAGGATTTCATAAGTAACAATGGATGTCTAGCCTCACAATCAGAATGAGCGAATAACTTTTGGCCTCCCCGGTCACAATAAAGGCGATGATCTCCTACCTTCGTCAATGAAGGTAGAAAAAAGTCTAGTACTTTCGGTCATGATTAATGAATGATTCAAATACCATCGGTCATGAAAAAAGAGTTGAGTTATGACACAACAATGAATCATGGTGATGATGATCGCGGAAAAATGTATCATGATTTATAGAGTAGATATATCAATATGTCATGATGTTGAGTAGGCACACTACTCATACACAGAAACCATAAATTTCACTCAGCAAGTTTTTTTTTTGAGGGAACACTCAACAAGTATTGATGCTCAAAATAAGTTAAAACTTTGTAGGAAGCTCCCAATAGCACTGGGGTCATGTTACCAAAGTTCGGCTCAAATATATTTTTTGTATCATTCTGACGCGCACCGTGGCCATGTGAACAAACATAATAATGCAGGACATCGAGCTGTTCTTCAAATGATATAGTAGAACTTATAATGGAGCCTTTTACATGTCTCTACTAGACTACTACCCTTCATTACATTTTCAGAGCTAAACTCTTCTTGGTAGATGCAGGCTAATTTTATTATTTCATCTGTGCTGACCTTACAATGTGGAGCACTACCCGCTGGATGTAAGGATTATTTAACTGAAATATGTACAGAGCATTCAGTGAAAATGTACTATGGCCCTAAAATGTTTCAGGCCTGAATCCTTCCGTGTTAAGCTAAGGTTATTTTCTAAGTTAGCACTACTGATGTCGTGGTTCTGCAAGTAGGCAGTCGACTATGCTAATATTGAAAGACTTTTTCCAGGGCCCAAGTCACAAGAATTTACTCATGGTTAATCTGCCAGCGTTGGCCACTTTCGTGAAACGGTGCCTTGCTCTGGACACCTGAATCAAACATGCTGATCCTATGCTGGTTTAATTTTTAATATAATAGGTATTCTCTTCATCATCTTCAAAGCAAAAAGATATCCATAAAAGTTTTTCTATAAAGTTAGTCAATATTATTTTTCATTTTATAACTTGGCAGGGGCCGCGCGAACGCGTACCCCCTCTTACATAAATTTTGACGTCCACTCTCCCAAGGAAGATGGTAGATGAACACAGTCACTATGTGCAATGTGAGCCATTAATCTAGGTCATGAGCCTTTTTGATCACCCATAAACCCCGTCCAGGTAAGTATGTTCAAAGATCGAACTCCTGTAGTTATATACTGTTCTTTTCCGAGGGAATCTTGTTAATCTTTCCGTGTGGGACTAAACCAAACGTAGGGCAAAGGATTCAAGGGCCCAATTGCTCCTGTAGTTTAACTATTCTTTTGTCTCAAAAAAAAAACTATTGCTGCTCAACTTGATCGATCGCCACCCTTTTGTATGCTTGTGTCTCCGATCCGATCAAAACATTGGAAGAACACGACCAAGTGCCGGCTCGTGTCCGTCGTGTGGAGCTCCTCGCCGCGCTCCTTCTCTCATCAATAAAAATAAATAAATTAATAGGTATTCTCTTTTCAAAGCAAAAAAAACACATTCATCACGTTTTTTCTAAAGTGGATGATCAACACAAAGTTTATTTTTATAACTTGGCAGGGGCCGCGCGAACGCGTTCCCCACTCTAACACAAATTTTGACGTCCACTCTCCAAAAGGAGATGGTAGATCAACACATTCACTATGTGCAATGTGAACCATTGATCTAGGCCATGAGCCTTCTTGATTGCCCATAGACTCCGTCCAGGTAAGTATGTTTGAAGGTTGCCCTATCCTCTAGTAATATACTCGTATTTACTGTGTCAATCTTGTTAATGTTTCCGTGTGGGACTAAACCAAACTTAATTAGCTGGTGGCATGGTCTATCTCAACCGAACATCATCGGTCGTAGGCTTAGGACGAACGCTTCAAGGGCCCAGTTGCGTCTAGCCCATTAACACAGAGCCAGCCTCTTGCATGATCTCAAGGGGAAAAAAGGCAGTTTTTTTCAAAAGAGAAAAGTATGTTTTTGGTCCCTCAAGTTCCCACAAAGTATAGACTTGGTCCCTCAAGATTTTTTGGTATGCATTTGGTCCCTTAAGTATCAAAACCGGATAAGTTTGGTCCTAAACCAGATTTTGAGCACGTTGACCGGGTTTGACCGCCACAAAACCGCCCGATAAACAATAAATATGAAAAAGAACTTCGAAAAAATGACAAAAATTTTGCTAGAGCCCATCCAATGTCATTTCATGACAAAATTTTGGTCGCACCTTGCGCACGTAAGCATATTGGACCCCAAAATTTTTCAGAATTTTTTGATTATTTTTTATTGTACTATTCATCAGCCAGATTTTTTTTCTTTTGCCACGAGCTCCTCGAGTGCCGAAAGAGCCCGAAATTTTGTTTGCATATTGCGCATGTAAGCATATTCGACCCCAAAAAATTTAAGGTTTGTTTTATGTTCTTTTTTCAAATTTACTGTTCATCGGGCGGATTTGTGGCGGTCAAAACCGGTCAATGTGCTCAAAATCTGGTTTAGGACCAAACTTATCCGGTTTTGAGATTTGAGGGACCAAATGTATACCAAAAAAATCTTGAGGGACCAAGTCTATACATTGTGGGAACTTGAGGGACCAAAAGCATACTTTTCTCTTCTCAAAATGAAGAACAAGAAAAAGGCAGTATCTTGCTTGACGAGGTCGTAGGGGTAGGGATACCCTGCGATTCCTGCCGTCGTCTTCGGCTTCTCATTGCTCTGAACTGACGAACTTATATGCATGGCTCAAGGTGTACTAAGGCTTCTGGAACCGACGGCCGCCTCAAGGTGTGGGATAGGGGCAAGGCCGGGGCCTCCTGAGCCGGCGCGCACACCCGCTTGGCCGTCCTCGTCGCCCGTGACGGCCTGTCCTGGAGCACTACGTACGCGGCCGGCTCTGACGGGCACGTCCTCGGGTGCGACCGGCACGGCGGCAGGTGGAGCCTCGTGCGTGACGTGAAGGCGCTCGCGAGCGACCTAGTGTGCGCCTGTGCCTGTGCCTGGCCAGCGACCTAGTGTGGGCTCGCTCCACCGACAAGACCAGCGGCCTGTGGCGCCGTCAGTTGTGAGGCGGCCTCGCCAAGGTCGGCGCCAGCAATGGCTATATGGTAGTACATGTTGGCGCAGCCTCCTCCCAGCGCCGCCTCTTCTTCCTCACAATATCTCCCTCTCATGGTTTTGTCTCACACAAGAACTCACACTGGTGAGAAGAACTCAACACACACACATACACACACACACACACACCCCCCAAGGAGAAGACAAGCCTCTAGCTTTGCCAGGGCGCTCTCTCCTTGATGAATACATTGGCTACATCTTTGGTGCTCAACCCTCACGGCCTCCCTTCTCATTACTGAATATGACATATATATACACAAGTGACTCACGCAGGCACTAAACACAGCCAGGCCACTAAGTCACATACTCACACATGACCCCCTCTCTCTCACCTAGAATCGCTCCAGGATCTGCACGATCGGTGGCTTCACAGCTTGTGCGCTAACTAACTTATGCATGCAAAGTAATCAACAGCTAACTACATGCACACCCCTTGACCAGCTAACAACCTCTATGCGGCCACTACTTACCCACGAAGTTGGCTAACCACTTGCATGCATCTAACTAATCCATTCAGCCAGCCGGTTCGCTTTGCGGCCCATGCGCTTGTCGCATCACACGACTTTGCTGCCTCACGCAACACTGCAGTTTCACACTGCCGTCGGCATCTCGCCGTGCTCGCCGCATCGCACGGCAGTTCGGCATATCTCCTTCTTGCCACGCCTTTGTCGAAGCAACACCGGACTAGCTACTCTAGACCATCTACACTATATGCAAAACTTAAAACAAATATGCAGATACAAAACATCAAGATTAGTTCTAACAGTACAGCGGCCGGCTGGACAGGAGCATCAGAGTTTGGTGGGTGCCGAATGGGGCCAACGGCGACGAGCGGACGCGAAGGTGAGTTTTTGTTTTCTTTGGATTGTTGGGCACCGCTGCCTGACTTGATGATTATCGCTGGAAGCAGGATTTAAATTTTAAAAAGTCACACAAACTAGTCATAGGTTGGAGAGTAACTCTACACCAACATAGAGTAAGTTACATGTTTTACGTACGTATCAACCAACGTGGATGACCAGGATTAGAGAAGGGGAGGAAGGGCCCCTACTCCGTCTGAAATTCACGGGGTAGAGAATTATTAGGGAAGTTCACGTAAAAAGTTTTGTAGCTTTAAGTGGATGTAGGATTATCATAAGTTGGGCGTAAAATGGCCCTAAATTGTAAATTATAGCACCTATATACTCTGATTTATATATAGGCTCTGATTTAATATCTCATTACTTCTCCGGAATAAGGTGAGCAGGGAGTCACTCATGTGTTGTAAAATTTACTCCACTATGAACCAACCTGTGATTGGACGGTTAGGAGAACAATGGTATTCTCAGCCCATGAGGGTTCAAGTCCTGGTCCTCGCATTTTCCTGAATTTATTTCACGATTTCCAATGATGTGTGTTTAGTGGGAGTAGACGTTTCCGTCGACTAGATGCGCCTATGGTGTCTTCGTCAGTCTCAAGAATATATGCCGGCTCAGTTTCTCGAAGGTGCTCATAGCTGTAGGATGTGCATGTGTGCGTTCATAGGAGTGATTGTATATGTGTATATGTGTGTGCTTGCGTCTGTACTATGTTAAAAAAAATGGTTTACTCCATTTTAAAACCGTTTTTCTCATGGTAGATGTTAATTTATTTTCAGTTGAAAAAATGGCTAGTTTATTTTCATGTAAACAAGGTTTGATTATTCCATAAAAAAAGGTTTGTTTATTTTTCTAAATCATTATTTACACATCCTTCTTCCCGAAAAACAGTCTTCTTGTATGTCTTATAGTTAGGTGTATTCAGCAAATTAATACTCACCCAACTATGTACAAGGTGGGCCACTAAAAGTTGACAAGGAGCAATTACATGTGTTGAAAGCGAAACACACACACAAACACACACAAAACGATAAAAAGCCAAGGGGTGATGTCTCCTACTCACAATGCCCGAACTATACATGTACATGTCGGGTCTTGGTTTCTATAGCCTCTAAATTTGGATTCCTCTAGAAATGATGAAAATACATCATTTGGAGTGAGTGGATCTTGCACCGCATCTAGTTTTGTTTCTTAGGCTTGGAAGACATTGGGATTTATTATTCCGCATATTGCCATTGTTTAACGAGCTACTTGGTTCAATCAACCTTGTAGAGGATAGGCAGACGGGTATTTCAGACACCATCTACGTGCAATGTCAAGGAATACATGTTATTAGTAGGTACGTAGCATTCTGATCTGCAGCCTGTGTGTCACAAACACCAACAAGACTCTGCCAAGTTTTATTTTAGAAGCCATCAAGAAATTAGTGTGGAATAAACTACGACTAGGGTTCTCCCAAACAAACCTTGAGCCACCTTGTGGTCTCAAGGTCGATATAGCAAATACAACATGTGTATGCTTCTAAATGAAAGATCGCCAACAAGATAGCAATTAGTGCGCAGACACAGACTTTGCAAAAGATCTTTGAATGGAAGGATTTCATGAGTACCAAATGTGGAGTACATAATTATTTGGATCATAGAAAGGAGATCACAAAATTGGTATGAATACCTTTCCTACAGTTCTTGTTCAAGTTCTTAAACAACCAATGCCAATTGTAATGACATGATCATAACTCCCAGTGACCTAACATACCCTTTATGAATATTGACATCACAAAAATGAAGACCAATCATTCAATAGTACCCCCGAGAATGCATCACCTAGCACAAATACCTCTTATATACAATCAATCGGTAGCAGAACAATGATATGTTCTGTTCCATCCATGCGTATACCATCGAGGCGCGACCTCATCTCTGACCCACCACACCCCGTATACCTTTAATATTGTATTTTTTGTAGGGGGGGGGGGGGGGGGAGGAAACGGTAACCGATGATCAATGTCAGCAACGTCAGACACCATGAGGGGTGTACGTTTGGTTGATGTCAAACAGCGACGAGCGGCTGTGAGAAATAAACACTAATGATCATAGACCATGTGTGTTCTTGAGGTGAAGCATCTGATTTGTTTGGCTAGAAAGTGTGTTCTTGAGATAGTTTCTGTTTGATTTTGCACCTTGGTAGCACTGGATGCCTGACGTGGTGATTACTGTAACCGGGATAATTAAATACTTAAAAGAATTAAAGGAACTAGTCATACGTTTTTTTAGACCAGGTCGGGGTCATTGTCAGTTTTGTGATCATGGAATAGTGTTGTTGTGAATTGTTCTGGCCACACAATAGGTGAAGAGTAGGAAAGGTATTCATACTAACTTTTGTGATCAACTTCAATTCTTGATCGAAAGAACTTCCATGCAAAATTTCCTTAAATCGGTGATTGTGTAGTTGCAGGTTGCAGGTTACCGAGGCTTCATAAAATGACCCGATTAATTACATTCCTTTTTAATCCTGCAGATTACATCGGACTAAGTTGCATTGATGGTCATCACCTTGAAACTTCAACTGTTCGCCAATAGGGTATGTCGTAATAGTGGCCATATGGTGACATAACCAAGCCTCGTCTGACAGAGTTCATTATATAGTCTCAAGCTGAATGCTTAGCCCTGTCGGTGACGAACAATGGATGTGTGCCTCATTAGTTAGAAATGTATGAATAATTTCTGGCCTCGTAGATTATCACTTGGAAGAAATTCAATTCACTATGCTATGGGGAAACTATCAACTAGGGTTCCACCTTAGGGTAAAAAATGCCACCGAATTAACAAGATTTTAGCATAAAAATTAGTGGATCCGGGGAGATTGCCTCAAGAAATAGGGGGAGGGAAAGATCCACAAAAAGGAGCTCAATTTGATGGGGATTTGACGGGGTTCCTCTCCTCTGTTCTTTGTTGCTTGGGGAGGCAGCCAATTGAGGGCTGTGATGCGGGTGGGCTCCACATGCGTCCCCCATGGGTTATTACCTCTTCGGCATGATATGTTGCGGTCTATGGTGTCTTCGTCGGGGTTGAGACACCACTGTCGGGGGGCGAAGCTCAGCGTTTCGGCCATGCCACGTCGGACGGCCCATGAGTGGCAACCAAGGCATGAGCAAGGTCCAAACGCCATTGACCTCGGCGTCTCTCGTGTATCGCAAATGCCACTATGGGTGGCACCCCTAAAAGAGGGTCAGATCGTGCAAGACTTTCAAAGTAGACTTTACTCGTGCTAATCTTTTGAAAGGCTAAAACAATGATTTTGGCCCTCGCAGTCGCGGGTGCAGATGATGGGTTGAGGGAGGACGTGGAGCTTAGCGGGCCAGTGACATTTCTAGGCCCAATCAAAAAACCAGATGATTTAGTTGTTTCCACGGGAGTAGTAAGGAAAGCTACCCTAGTTCGTGACCTAAGTTTCATCTTTTTTTCTTTTCGAAAAGGAGGATTACTCCTGGCCCAATGCATGCACACGCCCTAGGATCAGCTGCCGCCATCTTCCACCAACCTCCCTTCAGGAGTGATCAACACATTCACCTTGCCAGGCCATTCTACTGTTGACGTTACCGTGACACCAGACAACGCCTCCATCTTGTGCTTGTCCGTCCACACGCACCCTTCGCAAAATTGCGCTGCACCATGCCGTTCAGACCTGTCGTCGGCCTTGATGTAGATGTAACACCACTCCTCATGTTGTCCCCTCTAGTCAGCTCCTACTCAAAATGATGCTCACATGAGGGAGAACGACACTGAAGGTGCCATCATCGTCCGATCCGGGAGATCTAGATCTTGGGTTTCCCTTAGAACATCCCAAGCGCGGTGAGGCAAGCTGCAACGACGATGCCTCGAGAAGGAAACGATGTCAGACCCGCCGCCATCGTCTGCCATCACCGTAGACGGCGCAATTTTCACCGAAAGTCGCATTGCCCCAATCTCGCAGCTGACTAGATCCATGTGAAGCCTCTGCATGAGGACGAGCGCTACCGCAGACATGCCAGAAGAGAGCCTCCAGCTGCCCCTCACTAGTCCCTCCATAAGGCGTCAGACGGTCAAGGCTAGTCCGTGACAGATCTAGCTAGGATGCCAGATCTGCGGCCACCGTCACCACCCACCTCCAAGCCGAGTAGCCCACCTCACCGGCCTAGGAGCGCCGGCCACCTCCGCCACCCATCTCCAGCAGGACAGTCCACCCCTCCAGCCATGGAACGCCGGGCCCACCACACATATCAGGGGCGTCGTCCGATCTGCTGCCCACGGAAGCTCTGCAAGAGGCGCCCCAGCCGCCTCAGGGATCCCGTTACGATCCACCCGCCTGGATGCCTTTGGCCCTAAGTTTCATCTGAGAGCTAGGAAAGATATGGACGTTAAATCGATGAACCATAAGTGGAGACGTAAGCGGGATGGGATTAGGTTTAGTTTTACTGTCCTAAATGTGTTTAAAAAATCAATACTCACCTAACAGTGCACAATGCAGGCCACTTTTAGTTGACTAGGAACAAGTACATGTGCTGATATTGAGGAAACACATGGACCCATGAGCCAATAAATAGGTAAGCATTGAGGTGATGGGATGTGCCCCATGACTCCTGTGGCGCCCCCTCCCCCCCCCCCCCCCCCGGTGGGCGACCCGGGAGGGCGCCGCCGCAACCTAGGGGTTCCCTTCCCCGCTGCCCTTCCCCTCGCCGCCGTCGACGGGCGACACCGAGCAAAGCCCTTGTGGCGTTGGCGGCGGCGGGGCTGCTCGTCACCTGCTCTGCGAGGTGGGATGCGGGGCTCCTTCTCCTCAATAGCGCCGTAGGGCAGCAGATCACTTCCGTCCCTAGTGCCTTCCCCTGACGCCCTGCTAGCTCGACGGAGTGGCACCCCTCTGGTGGTCCGGCGTCCCTGGCATGGGCGCTGCCTCCTGATAACCCACAAGAATAAGGGATCAATTATAGCCTCTTTCGATAAATAAGAGTGTCGAACCCAACTAGGAGCTAAAGGTAGAACATATATTCGCTCAAGTTCTATCGACCACCGATACAACTCTACGCACGCTTAACGTTCGCTTTACCTAGAACAAGTATGAAACTAGAATTACTTTGTAGGTGTGACGGGATAGGTTTGCAAGAATATAAAGAGCACGTAAATAAAAACTAGGGGATATTTTAGGTAAAGAAGCAATAAAGTTAGTATAGCGAGTGTGGAAAAGTGGTGGTAGGAGTTGCAAAATTGTCCCTAAGCAATTTACTACTTTACTAGACTGATAGCAAGTTTTATATGGGAGAGGCCACTGCTAGCATATCATCTCTGACTTGGAATTCTATGCACTTATGATTGGAACTATTAGCAAGCATCCGCAACTACTAACGTTCATTAAGGTAAAACCCAACCATAGCATTAAAATATATTGGTCCCCCTTCAATCCCGTATGCATCAATTTCTATGCTAGGTTGAAGCTTCTGTCACTCTTGCCCTCCAATACATAGTCTTATCAACATACAACTAACCCTATGGTGTGATCCACGCGCGCGCTCATATGATGGGCACCAAAGGACAACAACATAACCACAAGAAAATTAAATCAATCATAGTAATTCACCAATCACCGATAGGACAACGAAAATCTACTCAGACATCATAGGATGGCAACACATCATTGGATAATAATATGAAGCATAAAGCACCATGTTCAAGTAGAGGGTACAGCAGGTTGCGGGAGAGTGGACCGCTGTAGATAGAGGGGGGAAGGTGATGGAGATGTTGGTGAATATGGCGTGGGTGTTGGTGTAGATTGCGGTGACGATGATGGCCCCCGGCGGCATTCCGGCGCCACCGAAAGTGAGGGGGAGAGAGCCCCCCTTCTTCTTCTTCTTCTTCTTCTTCCTTGACCTTCTCCCTAGGTGGGAGAAGGGTTTCCCCTCTGGTCCATGGCCTCCATGGCATGGGAGGGGCGAGAGCCCCTCCGAGATTGGATCTGTCTCTCTGTCTCCCTCTGTTTTTGCGTTCTGTGATTCTGCCCTTTCACCGTTTCTTATATATCTGAAGATCCGTAACTCTGATTGGATTGAAACCTTCACCCAGATTTTTCTCCTAAAATTAGCTTTCTTGCGGCCAAAGAAGAGTAGCAACCGCCTTACGGGGGCCCCACGAGGGTCAGGGGCGCGTTCCCATACCTCGTGGCCCCCTCGGGCACCTTCTCGCGTTGATTCTTCTTCCCATATTTCACAAATATTCCAAAAATATTCTCCGTCCGTTTTTATTCCGTTTGATATGGAGTTTTTGTGAAACAAAAAACATGCAACAAACAGGAACTGGCATTGGGCACTAGATCAATATGTTAGTCCTAAAAATAGTATAAAAAGTTGCCAAAATTATATGAAAGTTGTAGAATATTGGCGTGGAACAATCAAAAATTATAGATACGATGGAGACGTATCACCTCCTGGCGGCGGATCTGAGTACTCCCAGATTGGATCGGGGATGGAGGCTTTGGAGATGGGAGTGGCCGGTGGCCCTGCGGGATGGCGGTGGTGGTGCATCTAGTGGTCAGGCTCCGCATAGGTGGAGGTGCCGGCGGCAGCATCATGTGCACAGCCTGGTGGTGGTGGCGGCCGTGCATAGGAGTTGGATTCCTTCGAACAGATCTGGGTGAAAACTTGCCTTCGGCTACTGCCAAGGCCGACGGTGGCGGCGCTATATGCATCGTTCCCTTCTTGAAGGCATCACCGTGGAAAAGTTCAAGGCCACTCTCTGCTACCTCTGGGAGGAACCCTAGATCAGATGATCGAATGACGGCGACGCTCTGGTGTTGTTCACCCCTTGGGGCATCTTTCTTGGAGGTACGCACGTGATCGAGGGACCAGAGGACGGATTCTTTGGTGGAGTGGTGCGTCATTGATAACCAACAAGTATAGGGGATCGTAACAGTTTTCAAGGGTAGGGTATTCAATCCAAATTTATTGATTCGACACAAGGGGAGCCAAAGAATATTCTCAAGTAGTAGCAGCTGAGTTGTCAATTCAACCACACCTGGATAACTTAATATCTGCAGCAAAGTATTTAGTAGCAAAGTAATATGATAGTAGTGGTAACGGTGGCAAAAGGTAAGGTAGCAAAAGTAATATTTTTGGTGTTTTATAGTGATTGTAACAATAGCAACAGAAAAGTAAATAAGCGAAGAACAATATGTGAAAAGCTCATAGGCAATGGATCGGTGATAGAGAATTATGCCGGATGTGGTTCATCATATAACAGTCATAACATAGGGTGACACAGAACTAGCTCCAATTCATCAATGTAATGTAGGCATGTATTCCGAATATAGTCATGCGTGCTTATGGAAAAGAACTTGCATGACATCTTTTGTCCTACCCTCCCGTGGCAGCGGGGTCCTATTGGAAACTAAGGGATATTATGGCTTCCTTTTAATAGAGTACCTGACCAAAGCATTAACACATAGTGAATATATGAACTCCTCAAACTACGGTCATCACCGGGAGTGGTCCCGATTATTGTCACTTCGGTGTTGCCGGATCATAACACATAGTAGGTGACTATAGACTTGCAAGATAGGATCAAGAACTCACATATATTCATGAAAACATAATAGGTTCAGATCTGAAATCATGGCACTCGGGCCCTAGTGACAAGCATTAAGCATAGCAAAGTCATAGCAACATCAATCTCAGAACATAGTGGATACTAGGGATCAAACCCTAAAAATACTAACTCGATTACATGATAAATCTCATCCAACCCATCATCGTCCGGCAAGCCTACGATGGAATTACTCACGCACGGCGGTGAGCATCATGATATTGGTGATGGAGGATGGTTGATGATGATGACGGTGACGGATTCCCCTTTCCGGAGCGCCGAACGGACTCCAGATCAGCCCTCCCGAGAGAGTTTAGGGCTTGGTGGCGGCTCCGTATCGTAAAACGCGATGAATCTTTCTCCTTTATTTTTTCTCCCCGAACACGAATATATGGAGTTGGAGTTGAGGTCGGTGGAGCTCCAGGGGGCCCACGAGGCAGGGGGCGCGCCCCCACCCTCGTGGCTAGGGTGTGGGCCCCCTGGCCTTGATTCTTTCGCCAGTATTTTTTATTATTTCCAAAAATAATCTCCGTGGAGTTTCAGGTCATTCCGAGAACTTTTGTTTCTGCACATAAATAACACCATGGCAATTCTGCTGAAAACAACGTCAGTCCGGGTTAGTTCCATTCAAATCATGCAAGTTAGAGTCCAAAACAAGGGCAAAAGTGTTTGGAAAAGTAGATACGACGGAGACGTATCAACTCCCCCAAGCTTAAAACTTTGCTTGTCCTCAAGCAATTCAGTTGACAAACTGAAAGTGATAAAGAAAAACTTTAACAAACTCTGTTTTCTCTTGTTGTTGTAAATATGTAAAGCCAGCATTCAAGTTTTCAGCAAGGATTATGAACTAGCCATATTCACAATAATATTTAGGTCTCATGTTTACTCATATCAATGGCATAATCAACTAGCGAGCAATAATAATAAATCTCAGATGACAACACTTTCTCAAAACAATCATGATATGATATGACAAGATGGTATCTCGCTAGCCCTTTCTAAGACCGCAAAACATAAATGCATAGCACCTTTAAAGATCAAGGACTGACTAGACACTGTAATTCATGGTAAAAAAGATCCAGTCAAGTCATACTCAATGTAAACTAACAGTAATGGATGCAAATGACAGCGGTACTCTCCAACTGGTGCTTTTTAATAAGAGGATGATGACTCAACATAAAAGTAAATAGATAGGCCATTCGCAGAGGGAAGCATGGATTTGTAGAGGTGCCAAAGCTCGGTTTTGAAATAGATATGAATAATATTTTGAGCGGTATACTTTCATTGTCAACATAACAACCAAGAGATCTCGATATCTTCCATGCTACACACAGTATAGGCGGTTCCCAAACAGAATGGTAAAGTTTATACTCCCCCTCCACCAACAAGCATCAATCCATGGCTTGCTCAAAACAACGAGTGCCTCCAACTAACAACAGTCCCAGGGGGAGTTTTGTTTGCAACTATTTTGATTTGATTTGCATAACGCATGGGACTAGGCATCCCGGTGACCAGCCATTTTCTCGTGAATGAGGAGCGGAGTTCACTCCTCTTGAGAATAACCCGCCTAACATGGAAGATACGGACAGCCCTAGTTGATACATGTGCTATTCGAGCATACAAAATAGAATTTCATTTGAAGGTTTAGAGTTTGGCACATACAAATTTACTTGGAACGGTAGGTAGATACCGTATATAGGTAGGTATGGTGGACTCATATGGAATAACTTTGGGGTTTATGGGATTGGATGCACAAGCAGTATTTCCGCTTAATACAGGTGACGGCTAGGAAAAGACTGGGAAGCGACCAGCTAGAGAGCGACAACGGTCATGAACATGCATTAAAATTAATCAACACCGAATGCAAGCATGAGTAGGATATAATGCACGATGAACATAAATATCGTAGAGGCTATGTTGATTTTGTTTCAACTACATGCGTGAACATGTGTCAAGTCAAGCCACTCGAATCGTTCAAAAGAGGATACCACCCTATCATACCACATCACAACCATTATAAGGTCCTAGCTAATTAAGCATGGCATGAGCAACTATAATCTCCAATTGTCATTGCAAACATGTTTATTCATAATAGGCTGAATCAGGAACGATGAACTAATCATATTTACAAAAACAAGAGAGGTCGAGTTCATACCAGCTTCTCCCATCTCAATCAGTCCATCATATATCGTCATAATTGCCTTTCATTTGCACGACCGAATAGTGTGGATAATAATAATAGTGCACGTGCATTGGACTAAGCTGGAATCTGCAAGCATTCAATTCAAGAGAGAAGACAAGGTAATATGGGCTCTTTGTTAGATCAACAATAATGCATATGAGAGCCACTCAATCATTTTAATCATGGTCTTCTCCCCTCGACCCCCAAAGAACAAGAAAAGAAATAAAACTATTTACACGGGAAAGCTCCCAACAAGCAAAAGAAGAACGAGAAACCTTTTTGGGTTTTCTTTTTAGTTACTACTACTACATGCATGAAAAGTAAAGTAGCTAAAAAGCTACAACAATTTTTTTCTTAAGGTTTATCGAACACACAAGAAGAAAGCATAAAAAGGAAAATAAACTAGCATGCATGATACAATGAAAAAGTATGAGCATCGACAACTAGCATGAGTGTGTAAACATTGATGTAATGTCGGTGAGAAATACATACTCCCCCAAGCTTAGGCTTTTGGCCTAAGTTGGTCTATGGCCACGGCTGGCCTGGCGGATATCTAAAGTTGTAGTTGGGGTCGTACTGAGATACAACGGCTATTGCATCTTGGGCTGCAGCGTGGAGGCGAGCTGTCTCAGTCCTCCTCTCATACTCGTTCGCCTCTTCCCTGGTTATGACATATCTCCCTTTTGCCTGAAAGTTAAAGAAAGTAGGAGCAGGGAGAGCGACGTGATAGGTGCGTCGTCTGTCAAAGATTAGTCAGTACTGGAGAAACTAATCATTCCTCTCAACAAATTGATGATGAACCATAGCCTCATAATCTAAATAAGCAGGAGGCAACTCAATATCGTACCCACGTATGGATATGTCAAGAAAATTAGCTAGACGGGTTGCATAAATTCCACCAAAGAAATCTCCATTAAATCTATTATTATGCAACCTACGTGCAACAATGGCTCCCAAATTATAATGTTTATCTCATAATACAGCACTCCTGAGAACACCGAGGTCAGGGACACACATGTGACATGCTTCATCCTTACCATTTATGCACCTACCTATGAAGGGAGCAAAATAATGTATAGCAGGAAAATGAATGCTCCCTATGATAGCTTGTGTTATATCTCTAGATTCCCCCACAGTTATACTAGCAAGAAAATCTCTAAACTCATATTTGCCAGGCTCACTAGTGCTACCCCATTGTGGAAGTTTGCAAGCAGTATTAAAATCCTCTAAGTCCATAGTATAAGAATTTTCATAATGATCAAATAGGACGGTTTGCGAATTGCGTGATGATGAAAATTCAAACCTTCTCACAAAGGAATCAGTGGGATAGTGGTATTGGTGGCACTTATCTGCCTCGAAGCTCTCAAGATCGGCATTACGCACATACACGTTAAATTCTTCCTTGTTTCCTGCTCGATCCATAAAGTCCTGTGACAGCCATTCACAAGCCCGCACCTGAGCTTCCCTCGGTGGTTCATCATCGGCATCGCGTATTGCGAGCCTGGGTCCTTGCTTCCTTGAAGGACCACCTTGGTACATTTTCCTAAACATATTTCTTCCTCTGAAAAATTTCAGAAATTTTTAGTAACTTCAAAATAAAAGTGAACCAAACTCAAGAAAATTGATAGCAACTACTCCCACAAGTGCCTAGAGGATATATCATGCATTAAAACTACTTTTGACCATATAAATTTGACATGCAAGCTCAAGAACATGGTCACCTAGGAAGCACAAATTTGCAACGAATAAAGCATTAGAACAAAAACTATTTGGACCAATGGAGGAGTCACATACCAAGGAACAATCCCCCAAAATGAGCTAGAACTCGTGCTTGAGCTGGGCTGTGATTTTTTTGGGAGGAAGAAGAAGTGTGTGGGTGCAGGAATAAGTGGAGGGGAGCCACCATGGGCCCACGAGGCAGGGGGGCGCGCCCTGGACCCTCGTGGCTAGGTGCTTGCTCCCCCTGTTGTGTTCTCAGTGCCAGATATTCTCAAATATTCTAGAAAAAATCATATTTAAATTTTAGGGCATTTGGAGAACTTTTATTTTCGGGGTATTTTTTTATTGCATGGATAATTCAGAAAACAGACGGAAATTACTATTTTTTCTTTATTTAATATAAATAATAGAAAGTAAAAAGAGGGTACAGAGAGTTGTGTTTTCTAAGTTCATCCATCTCAT
Organism: Triticum aestivum; assembly: GCF_018294505.1. Taxonomy (NCBI): domain Eukaryota; kingdom Viridiplantae; phylum Streptophyta; class Magnoliopsida; order Poales; family Poaceae; genus Triticum; species Triticum aestivum. The sequence continues at coordinate 715,202,478 of NC_057800.1, forward strand.
GATCATCAAAAGGAATCAACTAACAAGGTTGATCAGGTCTTGTTAACAAACTCATTCCGAATAACATGGAACCGAAGAATTTTCGAATAACACTAGGTTACCTCAACGGGGATATGCACATCCCCAACAATAAGAATATCATATTTCTTCTTGACAGTAGGAAGAGGAAATTCAAAACCTCCAATAATGATTGTTGAAAATTTTGCAATAGAATTTATACTGTGGACTTGAGGTTGTTTCCTCAGAAAGTGTACCGTATGCTCATTACCATGAACACGAAAAGTGACATTGCCTTTGGTGCAATCAATAACAGCCCCTGCAGTATTCAAAAAGGGTCTTCCAAGAATAATAGACATACTGTCGTCCTTGGGAATATCAAGAATAACAAAGTCCGTTAAAATAGTAATGTTTGCAATCACAACAGGCACATCCTCACAAATACCGACAGGTATAGCAGTTGATTTATTAGCCATTTGCAAAGATATTTTAGTAGGTGTCAACTTATTCAAATCAAGTCTACGATATAAAGAGAGAGGCATAACACTAACACCGGCTCCAAGATCACATAAAGCAGTTTTAACATAGTTTCTTTTAATGGAGTATGGTATAGTTGGTACTCCGGGATCTCCAAGTTTCTTTGGTATTCCTCCCTTAAAAGTGTAATTAGCAAGCATGGTGGAAATTTCAGCTTCCGGTATCTTTCTTTTATAAGTAACAATATCTTTCATGCACTTAGCATAAGGATTCATTTTAAGCATATCAGTCAAACGCATACGCAAAAAGATAGGTCTAATCATTTCAGCAAAGCGCTCAAAATCCTCATCATCCTTTTTCTTGGATGTCTTAGGAGGAAAAGGCATGGGTTTCTGAACCCAAGGCTCTGTTTCCTTACCGTGCTTCCTACCAACAAAGTCTCTCTTATCATAACATTGATTCTTTGATTGTGGGTTATCAAGATCAACAGCAGGTTCAGCTTCTACATCATTATCATTGCTAGCTTGAGCATCAACATGAACATTATCTTTAACATTATCACTAGTTTCATGTTCATTACCAGATTGTGTTTCAGCATCAGAAATAGAGATATCATTGGGATTCTCAGGTGTGTCAATAACAGGTTCACTAGAAGCATGCAAAGTCCTATCATTTTTCTTTTTCTTCCTCTTAGAAGGACTAGGTGCACCAATATCATTTCTCTGAGAATCTTGCTCAATTATCTTAGGATGGCCCTCAGGATACAAAGGTTCCTGAGTCATTTTACCACCTCTAGTCATAATTCTAACATCATTATCATTTTTCTTACTATTTAATTCATTGAGAAAATCATTCTGAGCATTAAGTACTTGTTCTACTTGAGTGGTAACCATAGAAGCATGTTTACTAATGAGTTTAAGTTCACCTTTAACTCTAGACATATAATCACCCAAGTGTTCAATCATATAAGCATTTTGTTTCAATTGTCTACCAAAATAACCATTGAAGTCTTCTTGCTTAACCATAAAGTTATCAAACTCATCAAAACATTGGCTAGCAAACTTAGTAGGAGGGATTTCAGCTTTATCATATCTATAGAGAGAATTTATCTTTACTACCAGTGTCAAGTTATCAAGACCATGTGTTTCTTCAATAGGTGATGGATTAAAACCATATATTTCTTCAATAGGCGATAAATTAAGATCATGTATTTCTTCAATAGGAGGTAAATTCTTAACATCTTCAGCTTTAATACCCTTTTCTTTCATGGATTTCTTTGCCTCTTGCATGTCTTCAGGACTGAGAAATAGAACACCCCTTTTCTTTGGAGTTGGTTTAGGAATAGGCTCAGGAGCTGGCTCAGGAAGTGTCGAATTATTTTCATTTGTCAACATACTATTCAATAGAATTTCAGCTTCATCCGGTGTTCTTTCCCTGAAAACAGAACCAACACAACTATCCAGGTGGTCTCTGGAAGCATCGGTTAGTCCATTATAAAAGATATCAAGTATTTCATTTTTCTTAAGAGGATGATCAGGCAAAGCATTAAGTAGTTGGAGAAGCCTCCCCCAAGCTTGTGGGAGACTCTCTTCTTCAATTTGCATAAAATTATATATATCCCTTAAGGCAGCTTATTTCTTATGAGGAGGAAAACATTTAGCAGAGAAGTAATAAATCATATCCAGGGGACTACGCACACAACCAGGATCAAGATAATTAAACCATATCTTAGCATCACCCTTTGATGAGAACGGAAATATTTTAAGGATATAAAAGTAGCGAGTTCTCTCATCATTAGTGAACCGGGTGGCTATATCATTTAATTTAGTAAGATGTGACACGATCTCTGTTGGAAAAGGCGGTGCCTAGGAGGCGCTTAGGCATGCCTAGGCGCTAGGCAATGGCCAAACGCCTCGCCTAGGGCATAAATGGAGGTCTAGGCAGGGCAAGCAAGGAATTACCTACCCAAGCAAGAAATCATGCCACATGCTGCATTGATATGCCAAACGGGTTATATTATAATGACATTAGATAGTAATTAATTTATTTATATGCCCTAAACTAATATCAACACCCATATAATAATCACAAAATACACTATGAGTAAAAACTATATTACCGCCTAGGCCATGCCTACGACGCTTAGGCACCGCCTAGGCACTAGGCGAAGGCCAGCCGCCTCGCTTACGCCTACCGCTTTTTCCAACCTTGCCCACAATATTTCAGATTCTTAGCCATGGAAAGGATCAGATTCAAGCAAAGTAATTATATCAGGATCAATAGAGAATTCATAATCCCTATCAGCAACAAAGATAGGTGAAGTAGCATAAGCATGATCATATTTCATTCTAGCATTCAAAGTTTTTTGTTTAAGCTTAGCTAATAATTTCTTAAGATCACTTCTATCATTGCATGCAAGAAAGTCTCTTTTAGTTTCTTCATCAATAACATAGCCCTCAAGCACAACAGGCAATTCATATTTATTAGGAGAGCCTTCATCATCACTTTCATCAATATTATCAGTTTCAATAATTTCATTCTCTCTAGCCTTAGCAAGTTGTTCATCAAGAAATTCACCAAGTGGCACAGTAGTATCAAGCATAGAAGTAGGTTCATCATAAGTATCATGCATAGCAGAAGTGGCATCATCAATAATATGCGACATATCAGAATTAATAGCAGAAGCAGATTTAGGTGTCGCAAGCTTACTCAAAATAGAAGGTGAATCAAGTGCAGAGTTAGATGGCAGTTCCTTACCTCCCCTCATAGTTGAGGGATAAATTTTTGTTTTCGCGTCTTTGAAGTTCTTCATAGTGACCATATAGATATAAATCCAAAGTGACTCAAAGAATAGAGCTATGCTCCCCGGCAACGACGCCAGAAAATAGTCTGGATAACCCACAAGTATAGGGGATCGCAACAGTTTTCGAGGGTAGAGTATTCAACCCAAATTTATTGATTCGACACAAGGGGAGCCAAAGAATATTCTCAAGTATTAGCAGCTGAGTTATCAATTCAACCACACCTGGATAACTTAATATCTGCAGCAAAGTATTTAGTAGCAAAGTAATATGATAGTAGTGGTAACGGTGGCAAAAGGTAACAGTAGCAAAAGTAATATTTTTGGTGTTTTATAGTGATTGTAACAATAGCAACAGAAAAGTAAATAAGCGAAGAACAATATGTGAAAAGCTCGTAGGCAATGGATCGGTGATAGAGAATTATGCCGGATGTGGTTCATCATATAACAGTCATAACATAGGGTGACACAGAACTAGCTCCAATTCATCAATGTAATGTAGGCATGTATTCCGAATATAGTCATACGTGCTTATGGAAAAGAACTTGCATGACATCTTTTGTCCTACCCTCCCGTGGCAGCGGGGTCCTATTGGAAACTAAGGGATATTAAGGCCTCCTTTTAATAGAGTAACGGACCAAAGCATTAACACATAGTGAATACATGAACTCCTCAAACTACGGTCATCCCTGGGAGTGGTCCTGATTATTGTCACTTCGGGGTTGCCGGATCATAACACATAGCAGGTGACTATAGACTTGCAAAATAGGATCAAGAACTCACATGTATTCATGAAAATATAATAGGTTCAGATCTGAAATCATAGCACTCGGGCCCAAGTGACAAGCATTAAGCATAGCAAAGTCATAGCAACATCAATCTCAGAACATGGTGGATACTAGTGATCAAACCCTAACAAAACTAACTCGGTTACATGATAAATCTCATCCAACCCATCATCGTCCAGCAAGCCTACGATAGAATTACTCACGCACGGCGGTGAGCATCATGAAATTGGGGATGGAGGATGGTTGATGATGACAATGGCGACGAATTCCCCTCTCCGGAGCCCCGAACGGACTCCAGATCAGCCCCCCCCCCCCCCCCGAGAGACTTTAGGGCTTGGCGGCGGCTCCGTATCGTAAAACATGATGAATCTTTCTCCTTTATTTTTTTCTCCCCGGACACGAATATGTGGAGTTGGAGTTGAGGTCGGTGGAACTCCAGGGGCCGACGAGGCAGGGGGCGCGCCCAGGGCGGCAGGCGCTTCCCCCACCCTCGTGGCTAGGGTGTGGGCCCCTTGGCCTTGATTCTTTTGCCAGTATTTTTTATTATTTCCAAAAATAATCTCCGTGGAGTTTCAGGCTATTCCGAGAACTTTTTTTCTGCACATAAATAACACCATGGCAATTCTGCTGAAAACAGCGTCAGTCCGGGTTAGTTCCATTCAAATCATGCAAGTTAGAGTCCAAAACAAGGGCAAAAGTGTTTGAAAAAGTAGATACGACGAAGACGTATCAGTCATCTCACTCATTTATGGCGGCGGGTCTCGGCGGCATGGCGCTCTAATGACTCGGCGTCCGATGCACGGAGATGGACTCGCGTAGGAGAGTGACGTGGTCTGGCGTCGTGGTGGCATCGACGGCAGCTAGACCGGGCAAGGTAGATGCAGCAGTACAACTCTGAAGATGGATTGGTGGCAGGTGGCTGCGGCGGCCTCATACCCGGCACGCGTCCTGGTTGAGGAGTGCGCCGGACCGGTGGATGACCCATACCCGGCAGGCGTCCTGGATGGGACCTTAGGTCTTAGATGTTAGTTTATCAAAAAAGGCTTCCGCCCCACTTTATAAATAAAGCAAACTGCTAGGGAGCGCACAAACATGGACTAGTTCACACACACACACACACACACACCCAAGTTACACAAGAGGAAGTACAGAAGGTTCTGCTGAGGGCACAGCTCAACAAGCCCAAATAAAAGGAAAAAAAAGAGGGCGACGGAGCGCGCCGGAGCGCACAGCGGGCGTCTAGTCTGGCTCCGGGGGTGGCGGAGGGGGCGGCGGCGACAGACGGGCGACCATCGAGTGAAGGTCGGCGATGAAGGCGGAGATGGTGTCCCGGTCCTGAGGGCGGTTAAGCGACCGCCAAAGCTGCAAGTAACCAGACAGTTTGAAAAGAGCGTCAGTAGCCTGTCGAAGAGGAGTGCGCTGGATCACAAGCTTGTTGTGGATCATCTAGAGAGTCCACGCGATAGCCCCAATCTCAAGCCACCTAATGTGGCGAGAGGGTAGGGGAGTTCTGGAGTTCGGCAAATAGGTCGGGGAAGTTAGTGTGGCACCAATTCCCACCCACCACCTCCCTAAAGCAGCTCCAGACAAGTTGAACGGACACACATGAGAAGAAGATGTGATTCGAGTCTTCGGGGACACGGCAAAGAGGGCATAGGCCAGAACCCGGGCCATTGCGCTTGCGGACCTCGACCCGGACGGGTCCGTCCGTGAATCCACTGCCACATGAAGATCAGAACTTTTAGTGGAAGGCGGATGGACCACACCGCCGTAAGTGGGGAGGCGCGGTGGAGGGGGCAATGGCCTGGTACAGGGACTTGGTGGAGAATTGGCCTGACGGCTCAAGGCGCCACCTCACCTAATCCGGGCCAGCGTCCAATGTCGGCTCATGGAGAGTGACGCAATCAAGCAACTCACGCCAAGCGGCAGTATCCATAGGCCCAAATGGCCTACGGAATGTGAGGCACCCTAAGTCAATAAGGGCCCTCTGAACCGAGATCTGGGGGTCGGCAGGGATGGAGAAGAGGTCGGGGGAGCGCGTCGCGAAGGGGGTGTCACCGGCCCACCGGTCAAACCAGAACAAAGTTGCAGCCCCAGATCCAACCGAGAGGGAGGTCCCAATGCAGAGGACTTGGAGAAGTTGGACGACCGACTGCCAGAACTAGCAACTGCTAGTGCGCTGACAGAAGGCTAGGGGTTGCCCACGCAGGTACTTGTTTCAGATGATGTCTAACCAGAGGCCACCGTGACCTTGCGAGATGCGCTAGAGCCAGCGGGATAGGAGAGCAATATTCATGCGTTTAGAGCACATGATACCGAGGGCACCTTGTTCTCGAGGCTTGCAGATGTCAGGCCAGCTGACCATATGGTATTTCTGTTTATTATTGTCGCCTACCCAATAGAAGCGGGATTGGATCTTGGCGATCTCATGGTGCAGAGTCTCGTGAAGGCTGTAGAAGCTCATGAGAAACAAGAGGAGGCTTGGGAGGGAGGAGTTGATGAGGCTTGTCCAGGCCGCCTTAGACAGCCACCTACCCTGTCATGGCTCAATGCACGATTGCAACTTGGCAACAGTCGAACACAGGTCAGCGACGGTAAGCCGAGCGTTGCTAATTCCCAAGTAGGTCGTGGGGAAGGAGCCCAAGCGGCAGTTGAGCCGGTTGGCAATGTTCAGAGACTCGGCAGGAGAGTAGCCCATCACCATCACATCGCTCTTGTCGAAGTTGATCTTGAGTCCAGACATTTGTTGGAAGCAGAGGAGGAACTTAAGGTTAGAGATGTCCGAATCCGGGCCTTCGACTATGATAATGGTGTCGTCGGCGTACTAGAGGAGGGAGATCCCGGAGCCGCCGGCCAGGTGGGGGGTGATCCCACAAATATGCCCCGCAGTCTTAGCCTTATCCAAGATGGTGGCAAGCGCGTCCACCACCATATTGAATAAGAATGGGGAGAAGGGGTCGCCTTGTCTAACCCCACAGAGGGTGGGGAAGTAAGGGCCGATCTCACCATTGATTTTCACAGCAGTGCGAGATGTTAGGTTTGACTGCGAGGTCTGTTTGGTATTGGGCCCAGACTATCAACATCCCTTTACCAATTGGATAGGAGTAGCGACAAATGTCGCCTAGATGGTGGCTTTAGTCTTACTGTTGTATTACTTTGTAAGGTCTTGTGTGAACAATTAATAAAGTAGTTGCATGCACCGTCCAGATGCAGAGGTCGGGGGTCATCCTCCTTTTGTAAAAACAATAAAAAAAGCATTGAGGTGCCTTCACGCTCACAATCGCCAGGCCACACATTTATATCCTCTAGAGATCATGAACATACATCATCACTACGTTGAGGGGTGGGAGATTGGACCACATGAGGTTTGTTTCTTAGAGTTGGAAGGCATAGTGATCCACTATTCAGCTTCATTTTTATGTACCACGAGCAACTTGGTACATTTAGCCTTGTTCAGAATGACCAAGTTGGGTATTGTAGACGACATTCTTGTCCAAAATGAAGGAATACACGATGTTGGTGGACACACAATATTCTTCCCGACACGAATTGTGGAGAGCAAAACACCGGCAAAGAAATTGTATCATGATTTATAGACTAGACATGTCAATGTGTCATGATGCAGAGCAGCTACACTGTTCATAAGCTCAAAGCACACGTTTGCTCAGCAACTATTGATGCTAGGAATAAGGTAAACCTTACAGGAGGCTCGAAAGCAGCGGGGCGCGTGACCAAAGTTTGGCTCAAAGATTTTCTTTGTGTCATTTGGTGAAAATTCGTCAGCCCAGTGAACAAGGATAATAATTCAGGCAATCAATTGTGCCTTCAATAATACTTTCTTCGTCCCAAATTACTTGTCGTAGAAATGGATGTATCTAGAAAATTCGTCTAGATACATCCATTTCTATGACAAGTAATTCAAGACGGAGGGAGTATGAAACTTCTAATGGAGCCTTTTACATGTCTATGCCACCCAACATTTCCAGAGTTGAACTCTTCTTGGTGCTGACCCTGATATGAAGCATCAGCTACTGCATGTATGAATTGCTTGAGGGACTCATCTGCCTCAGGTTAGCTGAAATATTTACAAGACAGTCAGAGGAAAATATAGTACGCCCACAAAATGTTTCAGGCCCAATGAATCCTTTCTAGTTATATAAGCCAGGGCCATTTTCTAAGTTAGCACCATTGATAGTTGTGTTTCGGCGAGCAGGCATTTAACTATGCTAATTTTTAGAGACTTATCATGCATCAACTCTGAAAAATTAACAAACATCTCTTATTGTGTGGCCGTACTCTCCTAAAATTTTCAGGGCCCAACTCACAACAGTTCGCTCAACATAAACCTCCAATGTTGGCTCCTCGGTTTCATGAACGATGCTCTGGAATTTGATAATTCTCCGGAATTCATGAACCAAACAGGCTGAAAATTCATGGTACCTGCGCAGGCTATCTGCTACCTCATCATAAAATTTCATATAACTAAGTTTAATGGCTTAGATTGTATTCAAAACAAAGATTGTACCGAGGATAAACAAAATGAAACACAAAAGCTGAATTTGATAACTAGAAGATTCAACACAAAGTTATAATTTCATTTATATTGGTAGGGGCCGCGCAGACGCATACCCCCTCTAACACAAATTACAACGTCTACTCTTCCATGAAGAGGAGATTGGTAGATCAACGTGCTCACTAGGTGCAATGTGAACGATTGATGTAGGCCATGAGCCTTATTGATCACCCATGGACCCCGTCCAGGTAAGTATGCTCAAAAGTAGCCCTAGCCTCCAGTTATATAATCGTCTTCCCCAAGCCAATATTTTTAATCTTTCCGTGTGGGACTAAAACAAACTTAATTGATCTGCGGTCCTGGTCTATCTTAAGTTCTCAACCGAACACATTGGCCGACGGATTCAGGCTTGGGTTGCATCTAGCCCATTAATACAAAGCCAGCCTCTTACACGATCTTCTCGGAAAAAGAGAAGGCGCATGATACGAATCAGCCGGATGATTTGTCTATGAAATCGTCCGTCTACCCAGCTGTCAGATCAACGTGTTGATGGCCATTCGATGCACCAACGCCACGACAGCAGACCAGCTTCAACGCAGCGCTACTAGCAACCCCAGTAAAGCTCCACTGCAGCACAGTGCAGCGTGTTATAGCTCCAACGCAGCATCGACGGAGTCCGGCGAAGTTCCATTGCTGCCCCAGCGAAGCTCCAATGGAGCACTGACAGAGTCCGGCAAAGCTCCGGTGCAGCACCGACAGAGTCCAGCCTCCGGCGAAGCTCCATTGCAACCCGGTAGAGCTCCAACGCAGCACCGATGGAGTCTGGTGAAGCTCCATTGCAGCGTCGTCTATGCTTCCGCCGGAGTTGAGGGAGATGGCCCAACGCACCGTTCCGACCAGCCGCACGACCACCCTTAGAGTAGCAGTGGTGTGTTTGTAAAAAAGCTGCAGCGTCAGGCATGCTCACCGGAGCCTCTTTCACTGGTAGCGCCAGTCGCGTTGCAACGCAACACCGCCGGTGACGACGGCCGGAGTTGAGGGAGATGGTCCGTCACAGCAATGGTGCTGCTGCAAAACACATGGATTGCGGCATGGTGTGGCAGTGGCGAGCGGGAACCTTACAGCCGTGCTGGCCAGAGATGCCCTCCTGCCGACCTTGCTGCAACCGCGCCGTAGTGTTGCCGGTGTCGACCTTCCACTACAAGAAATATGTCAACTTGTGACCCTCACTATTGGCCGCTGAAAGGTCATATTTGTTCATTTGTGACCTTTTTGTGACCAAAAACAGAAGGTCAAAGCCTGGCGGTCGTAAATTGAAATTAACGACTTTCTGTAAAAGGTCGTTGGTTCTTCGACCAAAATTTTGGTCACTAGCAACCTTCCCAGAACACGTAGGCATCCAGCGTGGCAAGCTGATGTGGCACAAGAATCAGCCCGGTCTGATTCGGTGTTTTACATGGGCCGAGCCCAACAATTTAGCCTTTTTAGAATATTTTTCCTTATTAATTTGGTCAACTACATGGGCCAAGCCCACATTTTAGCCTTTTTATTTCTAGGCCATGGCCTCTTATAATGCATTTCTTATTAGTTTTCGTCCTTCCAAAAAAATATTGTTTGGTCCATGGCCTTTTCACCCCAAACCACGTTTGTACCACCTTGGTATGTCTCGTGGCCTATTCAGGCCCGGTACTATCATGGCAATTGAGTAATTTTCACAATCAGGCATTAAAGCAACATGTACACAGGGAATACAAAATTTCATTACACAGGAATACAATGTCTACATAATTTGCCTTATCTCACTACTACATAACATTGTTCAACACGTAGGAGCACATATGGTACTATTTTAACAATGTCTTCATTGCTCCCTCTGATGGGCAAGTTCTCCAGGTGCGACAACTTGAATTCCTACAAGAACAGAACATTACATGAATAGATCAATCGAGGAGGAAACAGTAAAACAGGCTGAAAGCATCACACATACAAATAATAACAGCATACATTAATGTATAACATAATAAAAAATATCTATAACCAGGGCTATTTCTAGCCAACCTGTGTGCATGAATCATAATAGATCAAGCAAAAGACATATAAACATCAGCATATAGCAAATATTAGTGAAAGGGGACAATTTCTAGTACTCGTCATGTTTGCAAAGTGAGCAAGAACGATTATATTTCCCTACACATACTTTCTGACTTTTCCTTAGTCCTACAGTGATCTGCTCACTCCAATTCTATCTACTCAACCCATTCACATGCAACATGGATAATCAACTAGCCTCATCATTTGAAGCATCTAGTCAAATAAGTAATTGGAATGCAACATGGATAACTATGCCCTATGAAACAGTTCACGTATCAAGAACCATCAAAGTAAATAAGGAACTCGTATAGAACACCAACTCAATCACCTTCACAGCAATGAAATCATGGATAGTTCTTCTATTTAATTGAAGTTCTCTAAGCTTCTCCCCCCATTGAAAGCAGTCTACAAAATAATTGAGAACAAGGTCAGTGCCAAAATATTTCAAACCATATAATTTCTTGCTAATCTCATATACTGTTATTCAAAATAAAGATGTATTTTGCTGTAAGATTTTAACGCTAGTACACAAGACATAAAAAGGTACGAGCAATCCTTGGTGATCTGAAGCAGCAGCACAAAATTTAAACACAGACAATGCATGCCATATTAATACCAGCACAAATAGAGAAATGCAAAAGGCACCTCATACTAGTATGGTGATCTTCGGCGCAAATTTTAAGCTCTGTTTCATGTGGATAATTTATTTGGTTTCAGTAAACAACAACATGCAGTATATATGAAGGGTTCTTGGTTGCATAACAGCTGAACTAATCCCCCATCTAGGGGGGGGGATTACAACAGGTTCCTGCAGTACACTAGATATGCCAACATTTTAGACTACTAGTACCTAGAAATCATATGCAACTCTGTTTTTTGCTCTAGCCCAGCCACAAGATCCTAAAAGAAATTGTACGTATCTGGTGCATTTGACATAATAAAGTAGCTCCCGAACAAACAGAAGTTCTGCATCTTCACATCCCAATTGAGGAGGTCTGTGGGATAACCTACCCTGAGGAGCTCGCCGTGGGATCTTCTCCATGGCCAGCCCCCTTCTTTCACAACACCAGATTGGCCTCTTCACGAACCTACAAAAATAAATGCACGCACACATCGGATTGGGGGAGACGAGAGGAGGAAGAAGAAGAGAAGAGGAGGAGGAGGGATGTGTATGCAAGTGTATAAGAATCAAGCATGAGATACTTTTCAAATTACTATGAACATTCTTAGTTTCTGGCAGGGGTATTTTGTACATGTTGGCATTAATTGAAAAAAATGGATATGAACAAGAAGGCGCTACTGCACAATAATGAATGAGAACAATCAGGTACTGGCAGGGGTATATGGCTGCACCATCGATCAATGCAACTGCCACCAACGTAAATGCAGTAGCAACCTTTCTGATGTATTAGTTAAACTGTTAGTCCACTCAGCTAGCAGTAAGCACCTACCGAAACACTTGAAAACTCTCCAAACACAATGGTAAAGTACAAAGTTCAGAACACTTGTGACTGCTATAGCCAACTCTGTCAATTAAGTGGTATTAAGTATTAACTGATAAGAACAAGTGGCCTGAACCAAACTGAACATACATACTCTGCTGCCGTATAAGGGTATCAGAGGGATCAAAAAATGACCCCAACTTTCCTAGTCGATCTAATTGCATCCCAGATGTATGGAGAAACAGATAGGCAGTGTTGTTGATTAAGCTGCAACTAGATGTATCCACGGTCAAGAAAATGTTGTAATTAAAAGGTGTCATGTTCACTTCAGGAGATCCTCACACAAAAGGAATGTTGACTTCCTACATTATTGTAACTTCTATGCAAGAGCATATGCCCATTAACAAGATTACCAACAACTACAATGCAAATTAATTCCAGATATTTTGTCAAAACAATGAAGAACAGGGAATAGGGAACATCCGTCAGTAGATCCAAGCATAACTAATACAGTATGTTACTGCAGACCAAATCACACAAATGTCTTCTAATTTAGCTGCTAGGCACAACAGAATCTGTATGGGCAGTGCCACACTTCACATCCGTCAGTAGATCCAAGCATCAGATCAAATCAGACAATTTCAAAGCCATAATCTCAAGATGGCAATGCTTAATTGAGGATTAATCTCATGTACGCGGAGAATAAATCATACTGTACTTGGCTACAGTTTGGCTTACCTCGTCGTCGCCGCCGGGGGTCTACTTAGCGGCGGCCACGGCGAGCAAAGGGTGAACTTGGCCGGGGCACCAGGAAGGGAGGCACTGTCGCCTCACTTACCGCCGGGAGGGGGGGGGGGGGGGGGGGGGGGGGCGTGAGGTTGTCCGGAGACGAAGACCCTAAGCCTCGCCGGTGGCAAAGTCGTATCCTTCCATCTCCGCTCAGCTTTGGCCTTGATGTCACTACAAGTCGTTGGACTGGATGCTGGCGACCTGGGACTGGATGCTGGTGGCGAGGAGATGGGGACGAGGAAGGAGGAGTGTGGCTTTGGGGGAGGTCCGGACGCGGTTGGTGACGACGAAGGAGAAGACGATGAAGACACGGCAGAGGGACCCCGCGAGCCCCGCGAGGGATAGCGCCGGGAGCAGCGCCTCCAGCGCGATGACCGGCCACTCCAGGAACCGCTCGCAGATGCCGCCGCCTAGGATGACAAGGGAGAGGACCAGGACCCCCACTCGCGGTCGATGGTGGCGACCATGTCCATGACGGCCTCCGTCTCGGGCCAGTTGGATCTGAGAGTGGGGAGAGGGGAGAGGATATGAGATGGGGAGAGGAGGGATCTGGATCGGGAGCACGATGGGGAAGGCGCCGCCGCCGAGGGGACGGGAGGCGGATGAGAGTGTGAGGGGAACACCGGAGGAGTGGGGTGGGAGCGGCGGCGCGTCGAGATCCAGAGGGAGGGAGTGGGGTTGGGGGCGGCGGCGCGGGGAGAGTGAGGTGGGTGGGCGCGTGAGGTGGGTGGCGGATCTGGAGCGCTAGGGTTCGTGGGGTGAGAGGGTGAGGGAGTTTTATTTTTCCTTTTTCTTTTTTTTGAGACAAAGAGGGGGAGGGGGTGAGGGAGAAAGGGCTGCCGGATCCGAGAGCATCCGACGGCGTTTGAGCACGATCCGCGTGACATGTCTATGGACCAATCAGAAACCCAGTACACGTTATGACCTTCTAAATTGGTCGTAATCGACTTAAAATAAGGTGTTGAACCATATTTTTTCAAAAAAAGGTGTTGAATCGTATAAACAGTTTTATGATATGAGAAATTCAAAAAGAAACATTCTCATTGTGTCACCAAATGTGACATAGTTTTTAGGAAAACTAACAAACTTGGAATTGGAATAAGACAAATATCTTTTAAAAATTGTTATGGGAAATGAGTTTTTAAGGGGGGGATTGCTTTCTATTTTCGGAGTGCCAAAAATGTTTACAGCACCACTCCATTTTCCAAAACTATAAGACATCATTTTATGTACAGTTGACCAAATCTTTAGATGTAAAATGCTTTCGATCCACCTCTTATCAAAAAGACAAATTATGTTTCAAAAAAGAATCTATCTCGGCATTCTTTTGTTTTTCTTCTACTTTTTCACATGAAAAATTCAGAGAAATGATCTCATATTGTGCACAAGGGTGCATCTTGGAATTCCAAATAATGTTGCCTAAGGGAGTTTTCATTTTCTTTGCACGGAAAATCCATTTTCCATTTTCTGAGTGCCCGAAATGAGTTTTTTTTGTGAAGGACCTACCATATATTTGTGGCAAAAATGGACCAAATCAATTTTCTAAAATACTAGGCCATATTTAATGCACAATAGATAAAATGGTTGGGTGTCAAAAGATTTGATCCACCTATGGTGAAAAAGACAAATTCCCGCCGATTTAGTAGGAAGCGGGTCAAATTTGAACTGCAGTTGCCTCATAGTTTGCTCTTTATTTTTTCCAAAAATCATTTCTAGGTACATAAGTATCTATTCATCATAGAAACGTCAAAAGTTTTCCAAGATTCAACCACTAGTTAGGAACGGTCAAGCCCGCCGTTTTGACCGCATTTTGAAACGGGCATAAAAAATTCAAAAAAATTCAAAAAATTGGAAAACCTTTGCATTGTGTCATCATATGTGACCAAGTTTCCAGAAAAAATAATAAACTTGTAATACAGCAATTATTTTAAAAGGTGTTCTCAGAAATGAGCTATCATGCGTGAAGATTCAGGGCTTTCAAGCCAAATGATCAATCTTATGGCCACATTCATGACATACTTTGTTCAAATGATCTCATATTGTGCACAAGGGTGCATCTTGGAATTCCAAACAATGTTGCCAAAGGGAGTTTTCATTTTCTTTGTACGGAAAATTCATTTTCCATTTCCCGAGTGCCCGAAATGAGTTTTTTTGTGAAGGACCTACCATATATTTGTTGTAAAATTGGACCAAATCAATTTTATAAAATACTAAGCCATATTTAATGCACAATTGAAAAAATGGTTGGGTGTCAAAAGTTTTGATCCACCTCTGGTGAAAAAGACAAATTTCCGTCGATTCAGTAGGAAGCGGGTCAAATTTGAACTGTAGGTGCCTCATAGTTTGCTCTTTATTTTTTCCAAAAACCATTTCTAGTTACATAAGTACCTATTTAATTATAAATACATGGTTTGGTGGCGATACGTCGAGTTTTAGACGATGGCCGAGGGCCCCAACTCTAGAGCGCGTAAACTCGCATGCCCGCCACGTGGTCACCGCATGACCGTGGCGTTGCCATGTGTTCTGGGCGGCCTATGCATGTCTAGTGGGTTGGGCACTCCCCAGGTAGGTGCTAGGAAGAAAATCACAACATAAGATTCTCACGAGGAGACCGATCGATGCTCCAACATGAATAAGCAGCCAAGTGTTTGATTAGCGGCACGGGAAATGCACATGGATAATGGGTGTGAGTTTTGGCTGAGGATGATCAGTTACTAAGAAGACCCTCTTCACAAATTTTCAGCTCAAAAAGAGGAGCCTTTGTGGTACTTGCTTTGCAAAGTACCACACTGGACATAAATACGAATGTTGAAGCTGGGCTTAAAATAATGAATGGATTGAACTGGCATTTGGTTGAGGATAGTTATTTGGGCATAGGAAAGCACTGTAGAAAATAGATACCATTTGGACATGCCAAAGTGGTACTTCCTTCCCAAAGTGTTTTTCTGAACAGAATAGGAAAATGAATATTTTTTAATTATTTTTGAACTAGGCAGGGAAGATTTTTTTACATATTTGATGAAGATATGGCCCAAAGAATTTATGAGTTTTTTTTGGAATTTTGGGAATGACAGAAATATAGGTTGCTTCACAACCTGGGGCAAAAATTGGCACATGGACATGACACATAGGCAAAACTGATGAGATGGCGCCTAGTCATCACAGCCCACCACAATTTACAAGGCTATGACCATCTATATTGGTCGTTAACAACTAGAGATAAGGCAGCGGACCAGCGTTATTTTCTTTATGACCATTTCATGTAAGGAAATTACGACCTTTCTAACCAAAATGGTCGCAAATGGTTTAGTGTTTGGAGCCCCCCGAACAGCTTTTAACCAATTGGTCTCAAATGATCATAGATCTATGACCAATTCTTTCAGAGTCACTGACAGAAGGGCACTAGTTGACATATTTCTTGTAGTGTTCGCCTGCTTGCATCAATAGCGGCTGCGATTCCTGCGAGTCATGACAGTAGGATGGCTGCTTCACCCAATGTTTGCAACAGGGACGGTGTCGGAGCAGAGTAGCATTATAAGGCCGTCGACGGCGTCCACTTCCGGTTCCCAGATTTGTTGGTGGTGCTCGCCATGGGATGGATGGCCTATTCTCTTCTCTGGCAGTCTCACGTGAGGATGAAAAGGGGAAAAGAAGAAAACAGATGCAAAAGACACACAACGAGTAGATAAGGCTGGGATGGAGTGGTGGTGGCCCCGCAGGGGACACGTGGTGCGCACAGGACGCAGTTTACAGAGACAATAAATCATCCGAATTAACCCAAATGTTTTCCAAAAGAAAAAGGCAGCCTCTTGCAGGATGTCGTAGGGACACCCAACGGTTCCTAGCCTTGTCGTTGCTCTGAACTGCGTCGTTAACTGTTGCTGCTCATTGCAGGTGTTTTCGAGATGCGCTGGGGTATGATATAAATTAAAACTAAAATTTTGATCACGTCCAAATGTCTTGTCATGTTGAACTTTGCTAGCTAGCTCAACTTGATCGATAGCCATCCTTGTGTCTGCTTGCCGGATCAAGCTGTTCCGATAGGATCAAAACATCACAAGACCACGCACCAGGTGGTGGCTCCTTTGGCATCCGGCCAGTAGCATGCATGACTGCACATGGCCTCGTAATTGTATGTACACAAGTAGTAGGTCATGTATTAGTGACTAAGCTCAATACGATTTGCCTTGTGGACTCACTAGGTGATTAGGGCATCTCCAACGTCGAACCTCAAACCCTCCGCTTACGTCTGAACCATGTGGTTTGGAAGTATTGTGATATCCAATGTGGTCCTGCATCGGTCCGCAGCACGTAGTTCGGACACACTTTCTCCCGCAAACCGGCACAAACATAAAAGACTTTGCCGGCATCCGGACAACAGACATGCCCGCTTCTGACCACCCTAGCCCACCCAAAACCACCCCCTCGCCCGCGCGCATTCCCACCCGGCATCAGCTGCCCGCATTCATGCCGCTGTAGAGCAGCCGCTTCACATTGAAGTCAGCCCAGAGCGGACGCCACCTCTCACTAGCTCCGCCACGAAAGCGGTGTGCTGACTGAGGACGCCACCCACACCATGTCCCCAGTGTTTGCGCCTGTCAATGCGGGCGACACGCTACTGGACGGAACATGACGGGACGGATATCTACCACACCCGTTCAATACCCCGTCCATCTGTGCGCCACCATTAAGAAGGCTCGCCGGCCTAGAAACCCACTTCGGCACCGCACATTGACACACCCGAATGCCTGGACTCAACGGAATCCGCTATTTAAAGGCGGCCACACCCGGCTAGCTCCACTCCACAACACAAGTCGCTCCACATCCTCCTCCCTTGCACCGCGTCTGCTATGACTGTAGGTGGCGAAGCTTTGTGGGAGAGCCTTTTCGTGGAGATGAAGCGCGAGGTGGCCGCCCTTGCAGCCACCTGGCAGAACCGCCGTGCCAGGCGGATCGTCGACCAACTTGCCCGAGATCTCCGATGACAAGGACAACCCCAC
The DNA here is from genome assembly GCF_018294505.1 of Triticum aestivum. Taxonomy (NCBI): domain Eukaryota; kingdom Viridiplantae; phylum Streptophyta; class Magnoliopsida; order Poales; family Poaceae; genus Triticum; species Triticum aestivum. Next base: position 715,220,375 of record NC_057800.1, read on the forward strand.
GAAGAAGATGGACTTCGACGACACCACACCAGAGTCAGTGTCTATGCACGTTGTCTTCACCATGGAGCAAGTGCAGGTGCACTACAATGTCGACATGGCGGAGGACCAGTCTGCGCCAACACCTATGTCGGGGTTCCAGCAGGCGCGGGAGGAACAATGGTACAACCAGTTCCTCCTGGAGCAGCACTGGCTAGCGGAGGGCCAGATCGACGGTGAGCACACGAGCGAGGAGGCCGTGGCTGAGGCGAACCCCACTTTGACGCAGAGCAACCTACAATCTACGTGGACGTCTATGCTCAAGCCACCGCTCTCCAAGAAGCGGCTGCCGCGGAGGCGCAGCTGCAAGCGATCGCGGACGGGAACACTGCCAGCTGCGCCTCATATGCACCGCCGATGAACTATCAGGCGGCCCAGTGGGGGTGCCACCATATCGATAGTGGACCTCAAGTCCATCGATGACGGACAAGGCGTGGACTCCTCCGAGAATGAGTAGGCCACGGGAGGCGGCAGGGCCTTGTGTCCCATGTGGGCCAGTTCGTCTCATGTGTTCTACCGTTCCTCGCCGGAGACCGCAACTTCACTTCATGGCTCTTATCGCCAGTGCTCATGGAGACAGAGGATGGAGGACGACAAGGGCTTGGACGCTGGACGCCGTCGTAGGATAGGTTTAGGATCGGGTCGGAACGGTTTTTTGTTCTAAATGTTCGAAATCTAATGAAAATCCGCCATGTTTGCATGAATGTCATTCGTTTTGTATGTAATCCGCCGTGTTTGCATGTATTTCGTCCGGTTAGTTCAAAGAATGGTTGAAATATATGCGGGCAACATTGCATGGCCCGCTCCCGCATCCATGTCCGCTGACTAGTCCCCCTGTCCGTGAACTGATGTTGGAGAAAATTTGAGGGTCGCCGTTGGAGGTGCCCTTACTATGTGTTTTTTTGTGAATAAGTGATTACTATTTTGTGACTGCCATAGACAATTTCACGTTTATTTCCTCCTCTGATTCCATGATAAAATAATATAACTTATAGGAAGCATATTGTGAAAATATATTTCGTACCTATAGATATTTCGGTGCGACAAATTTTCACACAAAAACTTCTGGAAGAAACATCGTCGGCATGACAAAGCACAATGCGCAAACACGGACTTAGGACTGTGAACCATCCTCTTCATCAAGGGATTAACTTGGTCCCCAACCTGGAAGGCGTGGTCGAACTATTAAGACTTACAGTCCTCTGAATCGAAACATTTCATAAGAAGTAAACATTTTCTATGGAAGTTCTTTCGAACAAAGATTGAAGCTGATCACCGAAGTTAGTATGAATACCTTTCCTACTCTTCACCTATTGTTTGAACAGACAATTCACAACAATACTATGCCATGATCACAAAACCGACAATGTGTGCCATAGCCATTATAAACTATTGAATAGTCTATGCCCCCACCCCCTTGCGTCGCTTCCACGAGCGACACATGGGAACCCTAGCTTTCGCAGCCACCAGGCTCCCCTTTGTTACGGGTTTGTAGGCCTTGCTAGTGTGGCTCAGACATCAACAGGCGGGGCGGGGAGGGGGGGGGGAGGGTGCTGAAGTAGACCCCTAATATACTTGAAAAGAAAAATCAATGCTCACCGAACTATGTAAAATGCAACCACTTCTAGTTGACAAGGAGCGAGTACATGTGCTGAAATTGAAGACACACATAGACTCACCAGCCGATAAAATGGTAAGCAGTGAGATGCCCTCACACTCATAATGGGCAAACTATAAGCGTATGTTCGTAGTTCCATAGCCTTCAAATTCTCGTTCATCTAGAGACTATGAACATATGTCATCAATACCTTGAGGCAACAGAGTTTGCAACACATGTACATTTGTTGCTTAGGCTTGGAAGTCATCGGAATTCGCACATCCGCTTTACTTTCATGTTCTACTAGCAACATGATTTCTTTAGCCTTGCTCAGACTGACGAGTTGGGTGTTGTGGACACCACTCATGTTCAATGGAGTATGTCATGGAAAGCGCGATGTTGATGGGCACACGAGATTCTTCAAGACGTGATTTGTCAGTCACAAACACCAGCTAACAAAATGTATCATTATTTATAGAATAGACATGCCACTGTGTCATGACATAGAGTAACCACACCGTTCATATGCACAAAGCACAGATTTACTCAGCAAGTAATGAAGCTCGAAAAAAGGTAAACTTTACATGGGGATCCTAAAGCACCAGGGACACATGACCAAGGTTCGGCTCAAATATTTTGTATGTATCTCTCAGTGAAAATTGTTGAAATTGGGGGTCATTAGTTCTGACATGCACCGTGCCCCGGTGAACAAAGATAACAATCTGGGCAGTCGACCGTACCTTAAATAATATGGAACTTCCAATGGAGCCTTTTACATGTCTTCACTACCTCTCAAAACAATTTGAGAGACCTAAAAAATTTCTTGGTCGACGCGGGTAAACTCATTAGCTGTCTGTGTTAATCCTGTAATGTGTCACACTTCCTGATGCATGTATGAACTGTTGGAGAGACCACTGTCGTCTAGATTCAGCTGAAATATTTCTAGGACATTCAGAGGAAAATCTACCATGCCCACAAAATGTTTCAGGATGGAAACCTTCCAGCTGGTTAAGCCAAGGTGAGTTAGCACTACTGATACTAATATTCTGCGTCGACCATGCTCAATTTTCGAGACTTATGATGCATCAGTTAAACTAACACTGCCTATTGTGTCACCATCCAACTCACAACAGTTCGCTCATGATTAGATCTGCCAATGCTGGCCACTCTGATCTATGAAACGGTGCCATTGCTCTGGACTCTGGTAATTTTTTGGATGGGTTCTCATGAATCAAACATGCTGAAACTTTGCTGGTACCTGCACATGTCTGTGTACTAGTCTTTTGTAAGACCTCAAATCTCTAACTCTAAGCCTCTGAACTCACCTGTATCTTGTTTTTACCATAGCCCCGTCGGCTGTAAATTTCTGGTGCGAATGATAGTAATCTACAAACAGGCTAAGATTTTTATTGACCGGGCCACCATGTCTCTTCTTTCTCTAACAAAAATTTCTGCTCATTATGGTAAAAAACTACTAATCTAGCGGCTTGCTTTTTACCCCTCAATCTCATGCACAGACCAGTCAAAATGTTGATTTTCTTTGGCATAAATCTTCAATCTACTTGCTTGTTCGTCTAGGCATTAGCATGAAGCCAAATCTATCAATATATTCTTATTCTTAGGAGATCAACATTTTCAAAGACTATGTACTCGTTTTCTACCCTCTTTTATCTGTTATAAATACTAAATACGACCAGAGTTTTTAATGAAAAAAGATCCAACACAATATTTCTTTTAGTTGGCCAATAATATTTAATTTCATAATTTGGCAGGGGCCGCGCAGACGCGTACCCCCTCTATCACAAATTATGACATCCACTCTCCCAAAAAAGAGGATAGATCAACGCACTCACTATGTGCAATGTGAACCATTGATCTAGGCCATGAGCCTTCTTGATCGCTCATAGACCCCGTCCAGGTAAGTATGTTTAAAGGTCGCCCTACCCTCTAGCTATATACTCATCTTTGGAGAGCCAATCCTGTTAATCTTTCCGTGTGGGACTAAGCCAAACGTAATTACTCTGACTCCCGGTGTATCTCAAGTTCTGAACTGAACGCGCACATTGGCTAGCCAGTACTATTTATTTGTTTAAAAGAAAGGCCGAAGGATTGAAGGGCCCAGTTACAATTAGCCCATTAACACAAGGTACGGCCTCTTGCAGGACGCCGTAGATACACACACCTTGAGATTCCTGGCGTTAGTCGACTTCGGTTTCTCGTGCTCTGAACTAAAGAAGATATTAATTTATCTCAAAAAAAAGATATTAATTTCAAAAAAAAGAAAACTAAAGAAGATATTAATTGCAAGAGCACGCACCAGGTTCCGGCTCCTTTAACATCCGGCCAGCAGCATGACTCGTGTACGAGTATGTACATGGCCTATTAATTGTATGCGTATGCGTGTTGTACGCAGCGTATCAGTGACTAAGCTCAGTACAGTTTGCCTTGTGCAATCGAGAAGTGATTACTATGTGTGACTATCACATACACTGCCATGTTCATCTCCTCTTCCAAGTCCATGAAACGTATTCCTATATAATTAGGTGGGATATTATAAAAATACATCCCATACCAAGGCCTGGCAAAATTTCATCAGACACCAAGTACTTCCAAAAGAAACATGGTCAACACGACCAAGTATAACACGTGAACAAATATTTAGGACAAGACCAAAGATTCATGGCTTCATAAAAAGCATATGGAAATATTTGGAAGCTATTTGAGGTTTCCTACAATTCTTTCTGGCCAAAATAATTCACACTGATATATATAGTGAGTAAAATGACCACAGAAATTACAACGACCTACCATACCACTTGTAAATTATTGAGATGGAAAAAAATGAAGATAAACCATTTAATGCTACCTTCCAATAGAATTAGGCTATAAAACTTTTTTTTTTTGAAGAAAAGGCGCTGGCCGAGCCCGAGAAGAGCTCGAACCTAGTCGGACTTTGAATTAACAAAGCCATCAACCGACAAGGATTATATGGCAGGAGCATACAAGAGAAAGGGGAAATCTGGAAGAAGGAGATACAAGATGCTAAGTAGAACAACTCCAAGGCGACCAACAGCGGCCAAGAGCACACCACGTCGTTGCCAACGACCGCTACCACGCCTACACCAACTAACCTGCTAAAGCCACGGGAGGAGGGCACCACCGTGCAACTATTGTGGTCGCTGACTGACACCAAAGAACCAAACATGGGCAACAAAGATTTGTGTCTGCCGCCGTAAAGGACCACTATCCTTTCACCAAGGCTCGATGGGTGTTGCACCGGCGAGCGGCAGAGTGGTTCCTTAGAACCCAAATCAAGATGCCAAGCTGCCCAAGGAGAGACAACAGGAGTAGACCCACAAGCAACGGGAGCCCGACCACCCAAGCACCATCGTCGACAGCGACGAGACGGAACGCCGGACTTGAGATATCGAACAAAGGCGCTGAACCACATAGAAGGCCGGAAAGGGCAGCACCATACATCGGTCAACGGTAGGAGCCGCCAAAACCCAACGCATACCACCAGCATCGAGAACAACACCGATACCCACACACTAGCGGCAGGGGCCATCTGCACCTGGACTGAGCAAGCTGCAGAAGATGAAGCCATGCCAACTCATGCCGTCATCGAACCGCCGCCAACTCCACCACCACTCGAGCATGCCCAAGCAACGACTTCAGGAAGGAGAACGCCATCGCGGTGTCGTCGTTGCCCGGAACAGGGGATCTGAGGCCTTATGGGCATTTGCTGGGCCTATGAACTCCGGTCCTACATGTATCTTCTTCCGAGACTTTTTAGGGTACATCGTACGACACAAAATCCTTCGTTCAAAGGAGAAGCCAAGTCATCAGTTGAGAGAAAACCTTGCCCCATTGACGTGATTTCCTGTGTATGCATAGAATTATTCACTTCACTGAGTTGGACATGGGAAGTTCTAACGCATGGTAACAGAACCCGGTGCAGCCTCTGCTTGCTTTTACCCACAAGTGAGATGTACGAGAGTATATGACGTCCTATGCACAGCCTACGGATGAACCGGACAAATAAAAATACCTGTTTTGCTAGTCTAGTATTCCTTTCTAACATACTCCCTCTAGTCTTTTTTGATCTATATATAAGCTTTGTCTGAAGTTAAAGTACCTCTAATTTAACCAAACTTACAAAAAAATATCAATCACTCATGTGGTAGTATATGACTTACATGAAGATCATCTCCAGAAGATGTGTTCATTATGATCTTGCGCAAAGATATCCTTGTGACATATTGTATGCAACCGTTATCTTACAGGAATGTACACATAAACTGAATAAATTGACAAAAGAGAAAAGTATGCTTTTCGTCCCCCAACTCTTGGTGAAGTCGAGATTTGGTCCCTCAACATCAAAACCGGGCAACTTGCACCCCCAACTACCGAAACCAGGCAAGATTCGTCCCTGGACTCAGTTTTGACCGGTTTTGGTGTTGACCCACCCCTGTTTTGACCGGTGCTCACTCATATTCCTGTAATTTTCTTATATCCATGAACTTTTTGGAATTCACATGCACTTTTCAACTCCGCATAGTTTTTTCAAGGTCACGTATTTTTCTATAAATAAACATACTTTTCTCAAATCAGCGAACTATTCTGAAATTCGCATACTTTTTTCAAATCCGTGATTTTCTAACATTTACGTACTTATTCCAAATCCCCGTATTTTTTCCAAGTTTGTGTAATTTTATCAATCCAAGTATTTTTCAAAGCCCTGAACTGTTTTTGAAATTCGCATAATTATTTCAAATCCACATGCTTTTCAAAGTCCACATTTGTTTTCAAATCCGTGTGCCTTTTATAATCCATGAACTTTGTTTGAAATTCACGTACTTATTTCAGGTTGAAATAATTTTTGAAATCCACATATTTTTGCGTAAAAGAAGTCCATATCCACGTTTTTTTGAAGTTCGCATAAATTTTTCAAATGCATGAACTCTTTCAAAAAAATGTACTCGAATATGAAATGGTACATCAATTTTGAAAAATTAAATGAACTTAAAAAAACTAAATGAACTATTAAAAAATACGCATATTTGAAAAAGTACATGAACTTGGAAAAAGTACGCAGATTTAAAAAAAGTACACAAATTTTAAAAAGCTTCACGTATTAGAAAAAAGTAACCGAATTTCAAAATATTACGTGGACTTGAAAAAGGTAGGCAAATTTGAGTCGGAAGGGTCAAAACCGGGGTGGGACAGCACCATGATAGAGACGTTCAATGCACTTTCTGTTGGTGTTTGCTGAATTGTCACAAAATTCAATGCTCCCATATCCTGCAAACACCAGCCATGCGCCAAATCCAATGCTCACAATCAATCAGGAAAGCTAGCTCCTTTTGTTTTCTATTTTCTGCTACAGAGCCAAATTTGATGCATTTCATCAACCAATTGGTAAAGCATAAAAAAGTAACGTACACAAAGTTACGTAATGAACATCCTGCAGATCCACGAGATCGATCGATTGGCAGACACGCGCAGAACGCTCGCCATGTCCTCCGTAAAGGGTGACCTACTGTGAGTCCTTGAAGATGCAGTTGGCAACATTATCGATCTGGGGCAGTTGTCAACATCTCGAGGCCAACGCCAGCCGTCTCGTCGAGGCCTTCCTCCGAACGGCTGCTTCTAGCACGTCCTTGCCGCGCTCGAGCAGAATGTTGCCCATCGTCCGCCACGATAGGACCCGGCCTGTGTCCATGGTAAGACTGCGGCACAGCGCAAGAAAATACGAGGATGTACATTTGGCTCCTCAAACACCACCCGGTGGCTCTGTCTCTGTGTTGGGCGTGTTAGGCAGGAGTGGGTCGCTGATAAGTGGTTAGGGAGGGGATGCGATGGAGGGGTAGGAGCACCGGGGTACACCACTTGCCCAGTCTATGTACTGGCCGACAGAGGTGGCGTCCATGGACATCGTTCTTCTCCTTGTATGCTCCGTCGTGGTGCTCCCACTCCTTTGGTGCCACTCCGGGTGAAAACATGACCTTCGAGATCAGACGGTGGCGGCTACCTTTGGCCGTATCCTTCCCGAAGGCATCGTATTGGAGTCCTCGCTCCGGCCGTGACCGTCTCACCGCTCCTCGGCGGATTGCTCATCTTTATGGTGATCTTCGTCGTCCCAAGCAGTTCTCCTTTGCTTATCATTAGGTTGTTTGGTCGTCGTCGGGTGGAGTTTCGGTGCTCGGCACCTTTGTATCTCGCCTTGGGTGTGTGTGTTGAGTGTGGTGGTGGAGTGCATTTGTATCGTCATCTCGAGTGTTGTGGTGATGGTTCCGTTATATATAAAGCGCGGGGGAGGGGGGGGGGGCTTTTTGGTCAACTCTACTCTTAATGGACGAATTGGTTGAATAGTCCCCCCCACTTTCAACCGGTTTATTTTCAACCGGTTTATTTTCAACCGGTTTATTTTCAACCGGTTTATTTTCAACCGGTTTTTCTTCATCCCACCTCCCACCAGCCCCTCCCACCGGTTTTTCTCTTTTCTCGTCTGACCGGCAATACCCAACGTATTTATGGTAATCAATCATAATTAATCCACGTATAGTAATAAATCAATCCAGGTATGGTAAGGTCATAACTCAGGAAATTTTGAATATGGTAATTATATGGTAATAAATTTAAATTACCCCAAAGGCTATCAATCCAGGCATGGTAAGGCCATAAATTAGGAAATATCGAATATGATAATAAATTTAAATTATCACCAGGTATGGTAAGGCTATCCACGTATAGTAATAAATCATATAGTAATAAATCATAATTAATCCACGTATAGTAATAAATCAATCCAGGTATGGTAAGGTCATAACTCAGGAAATTTTGAATATGGTAATTATATGGTAATAAATGTAAATTACCCCAAAGGCTATCAACCCAGGTATGGTAAGGCCATAACTCGGGAAATATCGAATATGATAATAAATTTAAATTACCACCAGGTATGGTAAGGCTATCGATTCAGGTATGGCACGCCCTCACCTGATCACCTATCACAATCTCCAACCCCACACACGCACCAAAGAATCCACCCGGCACCAAACGCAGCTCCTCTCGATCCCCTCGAGTAAACGCCGCCACCATCGTGCGATCTTCTTGACACAGACGCCGTCGCCGCCTCCTTCCCACCTACGGCGTCCCCCACGTCCATGGTGACGGCGCTCGCGTCCTACACTGACCCTCCGCCTCATATAGGTTGGTCGTTGATGGAGTGGGATGTGCCGCTGCGGTTTGGGGAGGCGCAATCACGATCTGTTTGGGATCTCAGTGTGGACTCGTTCTCTACGATGAAGGATGGCGCTGCCTCCCTGGCAAATGGGATCGGAGGAAGGGGCTCTACGTCGTGAATGTCGGCGAGGCAGCGGCCGAAGGCGAGCCCGACGGTGAGCACGGGTGTTCGTCCCATGAAATAGGCGGCCACGGAGGGCGGATCTGAGGCCACCCCAATCGCCGGTGGCCCTTCCTCCCATCGCTCATCGCCTCCATTCTCTCTCTCCTCTAAATCTTTGTCGCCCCTGCCTGATTCTGGCCGACGCCATCCGGCTCTCGCATCGACCACCACCAGCACGGCTGCGGACGAGGCGCAACCGCAGACGCCGCCGCCGCCATCCTCATCCACCTCCTCCACCATCCTTCCCAGCCGTCGTCGGGGGCACCCGCCATCTGCGCTCTAGCCCACCCGCTCCCTCCTATCCCCTTCCCCTACCTGCCAGCCCCGTGATTCATCGCACAGATGGCAGGTACTACAGCGACCTCCTCCCCAGCGGATCCGGCCTCCTCCGATGGAGATCCATCCTGGGCACCGCCTTATTCTCATGCGTGCACGTCTATATCAACGTCTCATTCCACCTCACCTGAGCCTTTACCTTCCCACCTCTGCTTCAGATCCACATCACTTTGCAAGGTATGTGCTTGATTGTTCCAAACTGGATCGATGGATTATGCAAGGTACTTTGGGTGTCGTCATTGACGGCAATTGTCACGCCATGCTATAATCGGAGGGGTCCCTCATCGATGATTAGGGTCTTCTGAACTGCACGAGCTCCATTGAGAAGGATGTTTTTAATTCTGGTTTTGCCTACATGCTTTCTTTGCCTATATCTACTTAGCTAATGTCTTCTTATAGATAGTAGCTGCTGAAGTGGTGATCAAAGTTGTTCACTATAAGGAAACAACCATGATAACAAAAGTGTATATTCCCTGACCTTTGACCTGAAATACTTTTTCATTAGAAACTTGCAACAGCCAGGCATTGAAATTAGCAACAGCTTCGTACGTACTGAACTAATTTGCAGCAACACGTACTGAACTAAGTTAGGTTATGCTCATCGTTCCAACATGCTTAGTGATAACCACCTAGCAAGCTGATCAAACATGAAAAAATTGAAGTGCTACTGCTAATCGTACTATTCTGAATGTGAAAATCTATTTAATTGGCTCTTCTCTAATTGTACACTTGCATAAATCTCAGATCTTGCAAATTACAGTATAACCATAAAAGTCATGCTTTGACTCCTATAGGGCCTTTTGCACTTTAATATGACTAATAATTTGCCTTAATATCACAGATTGTATTACTACCTTTCTAAGTGAATGACATTCAAGAAGGTCATTAAATAAAACCAAGAAATCCTTCTGGTATTGAAGTGTAGGAAAGTTGAGACTATAAAACCAAAAGGTTATATTTACGTTTATTAGAGAAGGTTCTTTACTTTTTATAGGAAAACACAAAATGTTGCGATGTAGAGTCTAGGTGGTGGGCCTCCTTGATCCACTTGGTGGATGAGGGCGACTCCGGTCCTGGCACCCATAGTGCCAGTGATCTAAAAATCATAGGGCCTGGATATAGCTCTAGCAGACGTATGCGGCTTGCGCATCGAGCTTGGTCGTCTCGAGCATGGAGATAGGCGAGTTGTAGACCAAGAGCTGGTACAGAGATAGGCGAGTTGTAGACAAGAGCTGGTGGGCAGCAAGAAACGCATGCACACCAAAGAACAAATCTGAGTCACATGCCTACTTTTATTGGTTTCTACAAAGAGCGGCTAGCTTAGATCTTAGACCAGTCGGTCACTGTCGAGGTCGCCAAGGTGATCTTACAGCACCGCCGTGGGGATTTCTCATGATTTTATGTAGGCAAGCCGCAAGCGGTGGTGGTGATTGGCTGGCTGGTGTCGCTGCCTTGGGAAGAGACGAAGTGATGGTAAAAGTAAGCAGGATCCGATGATTCTTCCATGGGGATAGCCAAAGTCAAGATGTCGACTACAGACTCGTCGCAGACTTGCAGTGAACCTGGATGCGGCGAGCCTGATTTGTGGATCGATGGCGGGTCTTGACTTTGTTAGGCCGGGATTGGATGGTTGCGGAGGGTGGTGTGCTTGGTTGGGTTCCCATGGAAGAATGTGGCCTCCTCGTGGATCTGGTCATGCCCATCCTAGAGAACATTGTGTCCCTAGCTCCATCGAGGAGCAAGGACAGTGCAAGCGGCAGCAGGGGGTAGGGTAGATGTGGGGAGGGATGTCGGCGGCTGCTCGAGGTCATCATGATGAAACCCTTGACGTCCCATCTTTATCAATGGAAGTGGAAGAGCACGAAGTCGAGATTGGATAGGAGTTTGAGTTCTTTTTGGCACCGATCGGTTCCCCACTTTAGAGATGTATTTTTTTGCGTGCGAGCAAACAGTGGGTTGACTCTAAAAGGGATAGGCACTTTTCAACAGAAGTGCATGACGGACCAAAAATATGACGTCATTTTATTCGTTTGATAGATATCGTATTATTCGTTGTTGTTCGTTCGGTGAAATTTCCTAATATTTGATTGTTGTGTTTCTAATTAGAGCACCCCATAATCATCCAATATGAGGAGATGATAAATGAAAGATACTGATTATAAATTTTGAAGAGCCCATGGCAATGCGCGGGCGTTATACTAGTAACTGGTTAGGAAGAGGATACTCTATATGAATTTTCTTAGAAGGAACGAGATATGGGCGCTTGGTTAGGAAGGAGTAATTTTCTTAGGAAGGAGATTATGACCGTGATTGACTCTAATATCTTTAGTCTCCCATGTACATGCTGGGGGTATATATTTTGCCGGAGGGAGTGCATGGTTCGTTCGATAAAGTCATTGTCTGTTTCTTCTGGCAAGCGATGACCAAAAGTGAGAAGTACCACATGGTGAAGTGGGACGACATCTGCCTGCCCACGGATATGAGTGGGTTGGGTATACTGGCCTCCCGTCGGATGAATGTTGCCCTCATGCTTTGGTGGGTTTGGCGGATCATCCGCGGGGAGGGGGACTATGGCTGCAGCTTATTCAAGCAAAGTACCTTTGGGGCGTGCCACTACTAGCTTGCGATCGCATGGAGGGCTTCCAATTTTGGCAGTCGATCCAGAGGATCAAACATGATATTCGCCTGGGTTGTCCTTCTCGAATGGGAATGGCGTAGGGGCCATGTTTTGGTTAGATCGTTGGGTGGAGGAAACCCCTCTTTACACAGGGTTCCCTGAGTTGTTTGCAATATGCGTGAATCTGTTGCTCTTAGCCTCGAAGGCGGTCCAAAATGGGCAATGGAACATCTTGTTTCGTCACTCATTTGGCCTGGTGGAGGTGTTAGAGTGGTCCAATTTACTGACGACCCTACCGCATGTGCTGGCCAGTGACCATGACTCTATGCAATGGCGCCTTTCTCCCTCGGGAGATTTTTTTGTGGCGTTGGCATATCTTGCGTGGTGTAGGACGCCGATGATTCAGTGGGTCATGCCACTTTGGGAGGCGCCTCTCCCCTTGATGATTTTTTTTGTCTGGCAATTGTTGTGGGATCGCCTCCTGTCTGGGATAGGGGCGCTGAAGCGGCAAGCTCCGGGTAATGGGTTGTGCCCCTTGTGTGGCGTTCTGGAAAATGGGACACATATCCTCTTTTCGTGCATGGTGGCTAGATCGGTGTGGAGCTTTGTCCGGGAGGCCCTCGCGCCTGAGTGGGAGGCGACGGATCTTGCCGGCTTCCTTCAAGCCAGAGCGATGCAGACCGGAAGGCAAAGACGTCTCTTCTAGTTGATCTTTGTTGCACTTTCTTGGACAATACAGACGACGCGTAATAGGATGGTGATCGAGAGGGTCTTTCTGCGACGCGCCTCTGACTCTTTCTTCAAATTTCTTGAGTTCCTGCAACACTGGCACTCGCTGACTAGACAACCGGATCAGGAGCGTCTAGGGTGGATGCCGGATGCATTATAGGCTATGGCACGTCGAGTAGCTTCGCCGACGACCTCTTTATGTGACAACCACTTGGTGGTCATTTTTATGTTTTCTTTGGGCTTTCTTGTGTTGTGGCCCCAGACTATGTGTATCGGTATGTTGCTAGTTCTTGTTGGACTGATTGGTTTCTTTATTTATAAAACGGGGCAAAAGCCTAATTCGAGAGCTTCTGGAGTAATTATGTATTAGAGGGAGATCCACTGATTCGAACCTTAGGGAGTACCCCCTTTATATGTATGCGACCGAGATCATGGACTAATTACATATGTTCATCTCTCTAGTTTTGGTCTTTAGGCAAGATGTTAGTTACATATTGATATTAAGGTAGGATATAATTACTTGCTTTTTTTTGAATAGTTTGGATTGCTTACAACATGTGTCACGTGGTATATAATTACTTACTAAGCATTGGCATTGATATTAGGCATGAAATTAATTAGGAAAAGATAATAAATGTGTTTATGCTAAACACGCGAGTGATGTACACCGTTGGATAGATGAGGTTGAACGTATCAGATGTGTTAGATCTCCGCAACTCTCTCTTTTTATAGTGATATCTCGTATATATAGACATAGATAGGACTATTTTATTAAGATAAGACTGATCTTCTTTTGAGGGAACCGCCTTTGATCAGATTATTGTATCAACGTTGTAGATGGAGAAGACGCCAATGGTGCAAGGCCTTGCTCCTACGCTTCACATGGCATTGCACCTCGGGATTGTCGTCTTCGTCTCCATCCTTGCAAGTAATAATCTCTCTCGTCTCCGATCTTGCAAGTAATCTCAATACTCTAGAAATACATATGTGCTGTCTAAAACATTGTGCGTCTAGCATATCGGTCCTGGTGCATGTTGGTCAATGTTTTCATATGGATTGTAATTAGGGCGCGTATAATATTGCTATTATCTTGAGTGTCATGTAGGATAATTGATGAGTTCAAAGTGAGAGACAGAGAAAAGAAGGATTTTTGCGAGAAAAAAGGAACGTTTATCTTCTATGTAAAGATAAGGAACAAAATATTATCTTGTACGAATGTATATTTAGGGAACAACATTTTGAGATCCCATTTCAATTCGTTTTTTTTCTTTTGCGTTTTAATAATATGGCATATGCATCTTTCTGATGCAGAGGCCGGGGTAAAACCCCCTTTTCGAAATAGAAAATTCAATTCGGTTTTACAAAGTTGACTTTTGTTTAAGTAAACCCTTCATGTGTATGCTATGTACTGCAAACAGTTGATCTTCAGTTGGGGTTATAATTGACACCTGCTCCTATATATGTACAATCTACAAGGTACGACTACTACTACTGCACGAGAGGCGTCGGTGGGTGTGTGCTACGGCATGAGCGCCAACAACCTGCCGCCCGCGAGCACCGTCGTCTCCATGCTCCGCGACAACGGCATCACCTCGGTGCGCCTCTACGCGCCGGACAGTGCAGCGCTGGCCGCCCTCGGAGGCACCGGCATCAGCGTCATGGTCGGCGTGCCCAACAACGTCCTCGCCGACCTGGCCACCAGCGCGCCCGCGGCCGCCGCGTGGGTCCGCACCAACATCCAGGCCCACCCGGCCGTCTCATTCCAGTACCTCGTCGTCGGCAACGAGGTCGCCGGGGGCGACACGCGGTTCGTGGTACCTGCCATGGAGAACGTCCAGAGCGCGCTTGCGGCGGCCGGCCTGGGCGGCGCCATCAATGTCACGACGTCGATATCGCAGGCCACAATCGCCGTGCACGTCCCGCCGTCCGCCGGCGAGTTCACCAACGAGTCCAAGCCGTTCCTGCTCCCCGTGTTGCAGTTCCTGGAGCGCACCGGGGCGCCGCTCCTCGCCAACCTATACCCGTACTTCGTCTACACGTACAACGCCGCCGGTGACCTGGACCTCAACTTCATGCTGTTCACGGCGCCGGGGACGGTGGTGCAGGACGGCGAGTATGGGTACCAGAACATGTTCGACGCGAGTGTGGACGCGGTGCACGCGGCAGTGGAGCGGCTAGGGGTGAGCGGCGTGGATGTGGTGGTGTCGGAGACGGGATGGCCGTCCGCGGGCGGCGAGGCGGCGTCAGTGGAGAACGCGAGGACGTACAACTAGAACCTGGTGAACCACGTGGGGAAGGGCACGCCGCGGCGACCGCGGAAGGTGGAGACGTACGTGCTGGCCATGTTCAATGAGAACCTCAAGGAGAACGGCGTGGAGCAGAACTGGGGCCTTTTCTATCCCATCACCTTCATTTTAAATTGATCTCGTACGTCGTCCGTGTCCATGTAGGCGCCCATGGTCACGTAAATGTCAAATAAATGACGTTCGCATGTCCGTGCATCGCTTCATGACTTATCATACTTGTGCCTCGAACTTATACTTGTGCCGCCTACCTATAACAAAGCACTAAGCACGCGCAAGTGCGTGCCTTGAAAACAATTTGCAGTGAACCATTTTTTTCAAATAAATTGATGAGCTTCTGGTATTATTAAATATACCATTCTGGCCTAAAAAGAAAAATATCCTTTTTGGAGCATCTCCAACAGCCGCGCCAAAAGACGCGTGCGCGCAGTAAATTGGCTTTTTAGCGCGGGGGACGTTTTCGCGCGCTCCAGCGGTAGCGGGAAACTAACGCACGCGGGAAACGATTGTGCGCCCGGGGAAAAAGGCAGCAGCTCGGGCGCTACATTTGGCGCGCGGCGCGCCTATAAATTGCAGTGCCCTTTGTCGCTCTCTCCATCTATCCATCGCCCTCTGCTGCCCTCTGCCGCCGACACGCCGCCACCGCGCCACCATGCCGCCTCGCCGCCGGGGAGGTTCGGGCTACCGCGGCATCCACGTGCGTCCGTCCGGCATCTACTCCACCGAGATTCAGTCGGGCGGCGGCATGCGCCTCCGTCTCGGAACCTTCGACACTGCCCAGGAGGGCGCCCGCGCGTACGACGCTGCGGCGTGGCCCCTCCCGCGGTCCCGTCAGGACATGAACTTCGCCGACGTGGCGACACGGGAGCGGGCACAGGAGTTGGCGCCTTTCCCGTGGCTTCTCACCGACGAGGATCGTCGCAAGCACCGGAGGTGGGAGCATCATCTCAGGCTAGCCGAGATGGATGAGCAAGCTATGGCGATGTGGAGCTATCGCTTCCGGCACGACATCATCAACGAGGAATGGTTCTTCGCCGAGAGGCGGGCGGAGAGAGCGAAGAGGAGGGAGGAGTGAGCCGCCTATCGCGAGGACAAGCGAACGCGGAAGGCGGTCGCTAAATACAACGAAGCGCTAGGAGATGCGTCTTCCTGGGACTCCGGTGACGAGCAGTTCCTTGACGCCTACGCTTCGACGTCGGAGGAGGACATCACCGAGATAGAGTCGTTCGAGTCGGACGAGTAGTAGTAGTTTTTTGTTTTATTTTGTATCGTAGACGCTATGACGAACTATTATCTATCGTAGGAGAAGACTATGAACTATTATCTACCGACGCTATGATGAACTATTATCTATCATATGAGAACACTATGAACAATCTATGAAACCAAATATGTATCGAATCGTAGTAGAAAAAAACAGATGAAATATAGCGCGTCTGCTGGAGCGGCGTGGGCCGCTTTAATTTGCTGCGGCCCTTGGATTCTGCGCACGGCCGCCGCAAAAGCTGGCTAACCTGGCTCTATATTCTGATTTTTAACGCACGGCACATTGCGCGGCTGTTGGAGATGCTCTTAAAAATTTACGATAGGTTTGATGAAAACCACCTCGCCGTTGGATCAAAATTAACTTCTGTAGAACTAACTTGGATATCTTCCTAATATATACGTATTTGTCTTGCCCATACATTTAAGACAGCATAATGAGCGCAGCTAGGTCTGATTGGTGGGTAATTGCGCCCATGTCCCCGCACGATCAAATTTAGACCACTTATATATTTTTTGGAGTATTTGGAACTTACTACTAAGCGTTTTTTATTATCTTTCAATGGATATTATTTTTTTAAGGGGTGTCATTGAATATTCTAATCGGAATGGAAATTGGCACTGACAATTTTTAGTACCGGCTTTAAAAAATCTTGACCCACCTTTTGTAATTTGATTTGAAACTTCTAAATTTGACATTTTAAATAAATCTTGGCCCGACCTTCAGAATTTTAAACTCTTCAAATTTCAAAAAATTGAATTCTTGACACTTTGAAGTTTCAAGATTTGGCAACTCCCACAAAAGGAAAAGATATATAATGTGTGTGGATCCGACCAAGGAAGAAAGGAATAAAAGAGACCGGGAGAAATTCATGTGTCCCCCCTCCCTACCGCATTTCGACAAGTGTGCGTCCCAAGTCACCCTCAGAGTAACCACATACTCCCTCCTACCCAAAATATAAGGCGCCGTTTGACTTTTCTCATCTGTATGTCCATAAAATCAGTATACAGACATCTGAAATAAAATTGTTTTGCAAGACAAAAATGACAATGTCATTTATACATGTTCAATTCATGTACTTTGATACTCCCTCCATTCCACGATGGGCGCACTACACATAAATCAAAGACCGTGCAAAGTCAATCGTGTCTTATATTTTGGGAAGGAGGGAGTATTAATTATCATTTAAAATCTTCTTTTCACATTACTTGAAATTTTATGACAAATTTCTTGGTCCTTAGTCACGAAATTGTGCTCCATGGGGCCCAAGGAGGGGGAGGAGTGATGGTTTGCCCAATGTTGAAAATATCGCATATCTCACAACAACAAATATATAACTATACAATTCTAAAAAAATAGTTTTCCTGGTTGCAGGGCGGTATAAATGAAAACCTAAGTTAAGCTATATATATTCCTATAGAAAAACACATGTGTATGTCAGCTGAATTAGAGCTATACATATTGTAATTTTGCCCCCTTCACAATTGAATGGGTTTAGATTGGGTATTAAAGACTAGTTTGCAATTCAAACATTATTATCATAGCATTTGGGCCCTCAAAGAAGTTTTGACCAAAATGGTTGACTTACGCCAAATGTGATAAAAATGGGCATTACATGTTCTTCATCTAAAGGAAATTTAAGAAAGACAAGAAACTGAATAACTATATTTTGAAGAAAACAAATGTATTTTCTTATAGAAGCCTCTTTTTCATATATTTTTATAGTTTCTTATTTTCCCATTTGTGTACTTATATAGAACTACTACATTAGTGTATCAGAAGAAATGTTTCTTTAGAGATTTTTTTCCTTCCACGCATGTTTTTATTTCCATTTACCTTTTCATTCTACTACATTTAAGCAATCTATGGAATTCCTCCATGAATATTTGTGACATGGAAGACACATGGTGTTGATATGACCCTAACATGTATATAGGCCACTTTGGTCAAAATCACTATGAGGTATCATAAGTTTATGATATCATAAACTGTATGAGAAAGCAATCCAGTCAAGCACAAATTCTAAGAGCAGTTAATAATTTACAGGCTAGATATACCCATTTTCACTTTTGTTGTTTTTGATTTTCAGACGTCACTTATTTTTCTCAACCAAGATCGACTTGATGCGTTCATAGGCACGGATACAAAACCGTGTGGGTAAAATATATCGTTGCAAGCACCAGCAACCATCCACATCAACCTCCGCCATTGACATCACCCGGACAGTTCCCTCAAGAGATGCTTCCAAGAAGGGAATGACATGTCACATGTGAGTGCTCATATTTTTATTTGGTGACGGGAGCGCTTATATTTGTTGTTTATGTGTGTTCGTTGTTTTACCATTATATATCTCTTTTGTGGGAATTCAACATTGTATTTTCGTTGAGTCATTCTCATTGTATGATCGCTAGCTTTAATATATTTTTCTGCTACTGGTTGTTGCAGACGTGTAAGTTTGCAGGGGAAACATGATGGGTGCCCAAGGAAGCTTGGTAATCATCACTTGCACTTGGTAGAAATCTTACGTGACACCAGCTTGGTCTAGACTCTAGATCATCAGTGGGGCCAAAATTTTCAGAGCAATGTGATTGTTTTGGTGATGCTTACACTTGCACCCTGATCTACCTTGCAGAAGAAATCTATCTTCTCTTTTTTAGGGGAAAGAAATTACATATTGGGAGGCCTTGCCATTTCATTCCCCCGATGTTAAGGATATGTATAATTGATATATACTATCATAATTACAGATTTTTTTTAACACAGTACAGACGCAAGCACTTAAATACGTGCATACATTCACACCTACGAACGCACAAATGTACACTCTATCCCTATAAGCACCTCCGAGAGACTGAGCCGGCATGTCATCTTGAGATTTTATGAAGTCAACATAAATATCTTGTAGTCGACGGGAACATCTCCTCCCACTGAACGCGTATCGTCAGAAATCCTCAAATAAATTCAGAATAAATGCAAGTATCGAGATTTGATCCTTGATGAGCTTGATATACCACTACAAAATTTAATGCTCCCATAACCTACGAACACCAGCCATGCACCATCCAAACAACCAATCAGGAAAGCTAGCTCCTTTTGTTTTCTATTTTGAGTTGCCGCTTACGAATTAGGGTTCACCTATTATTGTAGCTGTGTCGAGTTGCCGCTGATGATTTCTGTTTTTAGTGCAGAGTTGCCTGCTGAAGAGCCAAATTTGATGCATTTCATCAAGCAACTTAGTGCAGAGTTACCAAATGAACATCCTCCAGATCCACAAGATCGATGGGCGCAGAGAGACAGAGTTTTTTTTTCTTGCATGGAGAGACAGAGATTGAGACTGGGCTCCTCAAAGGCTCAAACACCACCCGATCTGCATGTTTATTTTTTGAGACTGAGGGAAAGATTTGGCGTGTTACGCAGGAGTGGGTCGCTGATAACTGGTTAGGAAGGAGATACTCTATGTGGATTTTCTTAGGAAGGAGATATGAGCCCATGGTTAGCAAGGAGTAATCTTCTTAGAAAGGAGATTATGACCGTGATTGACTTTGGAGTAATTATGTATGAGAGGGAGATCTACTGATTCAGACCTTAGGGATTATACCACCCTTATGTATGCGACGGAGATCATGTAGTAATTGTATATGTATGTTCATCAATCTACTTCTTTAGGCAAGATGTTAATTACATATTGACACTAAGGTAGGATATCGTTACTTGATTTCTAATAATTGAGATTGCTTACCGCATGTGTCACGTGGTATATAATTACTTAGTACTTACCATTGGCATTGATATGATATTAATTAGGAAAAGATGCTCAATGTGTCTATGCTAAACACACGAGCGATGTAGACTGTTGGATATATGCGGTTAAACAGATGAGATGTGTTGGATCTCCGCAACTCTCTTTTTATATTGATATATATAGATATAGATGGGAGTATTTCATTAAGATAAGACAGACCTTTGGTTCAGGAGAAACCGCCTCTAATCAGATAACTGTATCAACGTTGTAGAAGGTACTGCACGAAGTAAACCGTTCATGTGTATGTACTGCAAAGAGTTGATCTTCACTTGTGGTTATAATTGACACCTGCTCCTATATACAATCTGTAAGGTACTGCACGAGGAGCATCCGTGGGCGTGTGCTACGGCATGAGCGGCAACAACCTGCCGCCCGTGAGCACCGCCGTCCACATGCTCCGCGACAACGGCATCACCTCCGTGCGCCTCTACGCGCCGGACAGCGCAGCGCTGGCCGCTCTCGGAGGCACCGGCATCAGCGTCATGGTCGGCGTACCCAACAACGTCTTCCCCAGCCTGGCCACCAGCGCGCCCGCGGCCGCCGCGTGGGTCGGCGCCAACATCAACGCCCACCCGGCCGTCTCATTCCGGTACCTCGTCGTCGGGAACGAGGTCGCCGGCAGCGACACACGGTACCTGGTCCCGGCCATGGAGAACGTCCGTAGGGCGCTTGCTGCGGCCGGCCTGGGCGGCGCCATCAAGGTCACGACGGCGATATCGCAGGCCACCATCGCCGTACACGTCCCACCGTCCGCCGGCGAGTTCACCAACGCGTCCAAGCCGTTCCTGCTCCCCGTGCTGCAGTTCCTGAAGCGCACCGGTGCGCCGCTGCTCGCCAACCTGTACCCGTACTTCCTGTACACCAGCAACCCGCGCAACATGGACATCAGCTTCGCTCTGTTCACGGCGCCGGCGACGGTGGTGCAGGACGGGAAGTACGGTTACCAGAACATGTTCCACGCGTCGGTGGACGCGGTGCACGCGGCCGGGGAGCGGCTCGGGGTGAGCGGCGTGGACGTGGTGGTGTCGGAGACCGGGTGGCCGTCGGCTGGCGGCAAGGCGGCGTCAGTGCAGAACGCGAGGACGTACAACCAGAACCTGGTGAACCACGTGGGGAAAGGCACGCCGCGGCGGCCGCGGAAGGTGGAGACGTACGTGTTGGCCATGTTCAATGAGAACCTCAAGGAGAACGGCGTGGAGCAGAACTGGGGGCTCTTCTACCCCAACACCAACAGGGTCTATCCCATCACCTTCGGCTAGTGAATTTGATTCATCTCCTTCATGTCCATGCAGGCGCCCACGATCACAGAAGTGTATACGCCGAGTTTTTAACGAGGCCCACCCAAAGCTTGCATGGGCATCAACTTATAGTGCCTATTTTTCTTCTTCAAATAATTAAATTGGTGAGCTTGAATATGTTGACATATTTCAATAATATTTGGTTGCATCAAACATTTGGATTAATAATATATGAAAACACTAAAAATACATATTATATATTTTATTGCATTATTGTGAAGTTGAGAAATATTTATAGAATATAGGTAGTACTACCATTGAACTGAAACAAGTCTTATATTAAGGGACAGAGGGAGTATAATATTCCCATGCATGTTGGGTGAGCTTTTGACGAGGTGGCATGTGTGCATGGTTTATGTTTGCATCTTCAAAGTGGACCCTCAAACTGTTCGCATACTACTGGACCGCACGGTCCAAATTTGTTGTGCCAACCAAGGCAAAGTGCATGGGAGACAAAGTGTGTGTGTGTGTGGGGGGGGGGGGGGGCTTTTCATGAGTACGGACAATAGGCACGTAGGACTCTGACACATCCGGTCCACCCAAAACCCCTTCCGGACCTTGCGCCTTCATCCTCCCATTTTCTCTCCTTACCTTTTTCTCTCTTGCCTTTGCCACCGCCCCACCACCCTGGCCGCCCAGTCACCTCCAGTGGTACAACCGGGATCCAAGTCGCTTCTTGATACGTCTCCAACGTATCTATAATTTATGAAGTATTCATGCTATTATATTATTAACCTTGGATGTTTTATATGCATTTATATGCTATTTTATATGGTTTTTGGGACTAACCTATTAACCTAGAGCCCAGTGCCAGTTTTTGTTTTTTCCTTGTTTTTGAGTTTTACAGAAAAGGAATATCAAACGGAGTCCAATTGACGTGCCAATTTTTGACGATTTTTTATGGACCAAAAGAATACCCCGGAGTAAAAGAGTTGGGCCAGAAGAGTCCCGGGCTGTCCACGAGGGTGGGGGCGCGCCCACCCCCCTGGGCGTGGGCCCCTGCCTCGTGGACGCCTCGGGCACCTCCTTGACGTGAGACCAACGCCAAAAATTCCTATAAATACAGAAACCTTGGAAAATAACCTAGATCAGGAGTTCTACCGCCAGAAGCCTCCGTAGCCACCGAAAACCAATCTAGGCCCTCTCTGGCACCCTTTCGAAGGGGGCCATCATCACCGAAGGGCATGGAGGAGGATCCCGGAGGGGCCATCATCACCATGAAGGCCAAGGACTAGAGGGGAAACCTCTCCCCATCCAAGGGGGAGGCCATGGAGGAGGAAGCACAAGGGGGAGAACCTATCCTCCTCTCTCTCGGTGGCATCGGAGTGCCATCGGGAGGGGAATCATCGTCACGGTGATCGTCTTCATCAACATCACCATCATCATCACCATCCTCATCTCTTTTACGCGGTCCACTCTCCTGCACCCCGCTGTAATCCCTACTTGAACATGGTGCTTTATGCCACATATTATGATCCAATGATGTGTTGCCATCCTATGATGTTTTGAGTAGATATATTTTGTCTTTGGGTTGATTGATGATCTAGATTGGTATGAGTTGTATGTTTTACTTTGGTGCTGTCCTATGGTTCCCTCCGTGTCGCACAAGCGTGAGGGATTCCCGTTGTAGGGTGTTGCAATACGTTTATGATTCGCTTATAGTGGGTTGCGTGAGTGACTGAAACACAAACCCGAGTAAGGGGGTTGTTGCGTATGGGATAAAGAGGACTTGATGCTTTAATGCTATGGTTGAGTTTTACCTTAATGATCTTTAGCAGTTGTGGATGCTTGCTAGAGTTATAATCATAAGTGCATATAATCCAAGTAGAGAAAGTGTGTTAGCTTATGCCTCTCCCTCATATGAAACTGCAATAGTGATTACCGGTCTTGTTAACGATTGCCTAGGACAATTCCGCACACCGGTCCACCATTATTACACACTCGCTATTTGTAATATTTAGTAATATATTCTAACTCTATGATAACAGCACCTACTTTTATATTTTATCTCTCCGATATCATATAAAGTTATCCTCTTCATACCCACAACATAGTTTTATTTCTCGTTGCTAGTTGGAAGCAAACGTTCGGTGTACGTAGAGTCGTATCAGTGGTAGATATGGCTTGAGAGAATATTGATCTTACCTTTAGCTCCTTGTGGGTTCGACACTCCATACTTATCACTTCCACCTTTGGAAATTGCTACGATGATTCCTTGCACTTGGGGATTATCAAGCTCTTTTCTGGCGCCGTTGCCGGGGAGCAATAGCGTGGGGTTGATATTCTCGTGTGTGCTTGTTTGCTTTCTTCACTAAGTAGATTTTGTTTTTCATTTTTGTTTATGTTTAGTTGTGGGTGAAACATACAAAAAAAATTAAAAGAATGAAAATACCAAAAAAAATTACTTGCCTCGCATGCCTAAAAAGTTTTTCAAAAAGATAAGTGATTGGAAAGTTATGCATTGAAGAAGTGAGGGTCGACCTTGAGCACTTGTGTTCATGCTCACGGAAACAATGTAGAATTTTTCATGGAAGTTTCTCTGTAAATAATTAGCCCCTTGTATATATCCATTGTATTATAAAAATAATGTGCCAAGCTTTGGTTTTAGGATGATTAGATTGCTTGTTTACTATGTGCAGAACAAAAACAAAAACTTTGGCTGTAGCGCGTGATTTTACATTTTTTTTACTGGAGAGTGAAATGGATCTGAAACTCTTTGAACATTACTTATATATAAAATTTTCAAATTGTAAAATTTATTTCATAATTTTTGGAGTTACAGAAGTTTACTAAACCTCCATATTACTACAGACTGTCCTGTTTTAGATAGATTCTGTTTTCTATGTGTTGTTTGCTTATTTAGATGAATCTATGAGTAGTATCGGGGGGTATGAACCATGGATGAGTTGGAATACAGTAGATATTGCACCAATATGAATTTAAAATGAGTTCACAACAGTACCTAAAGGTAGTGATTTGCTTTATTACACTAACGGATCTCACAAAGTTTTTGTTAAAGTTTTGTGTGGATGAAATGTTCGAAGATCGAGGAGCTATCAATATGAGAAGAATAAAGAGAGGCAAGAGTTCAAGCTTGGGGATGCCCAAGGCACCCCAAGTAAATATTGCAGAGGATACTCAAGCATCTAAGCTTGGGGATGCCCCGGTTCGCATCCCATCTCTCTTCTTCAACAAATATCGGTATACCTCGGTTTTTGTTTTGTTCACATGATTTGTGTCCTTTGTGTTTTTCTTTCTCTTTAAAGAACCATGATAGTATGAGAATGTCCCTTCATCAATTTATAGAATACTTCGTGTGCTTCACTTATATCTTTTAAGTAGAATTTCTCTTCGTGCTTCACTTAAATCTTTTGAGTATGGTTTTATAGAATGCTTCGTGTGCTTCACTTATACATTTTGAGCTTGGATATTGGTTAGTTTATATTAATTATAGAATGCTCCATGAACTTCACTTATATCTTTTGGAGTATGAATAACACTACCATCTAAAGCGGGTTTGGAAGAGTGTCAACTTTAGGAACTAGTGATCCCGCTATTCCGAATGAGAAGAATTTTTGCTTATGTGGAGAGTAGAAAAATTTCTATGCTTGTAGACCATGAAAAAATGCTTTATGTGATGGTTATGTTGTTGAATACATTCATGATGCTACTGAAAATTATTATGAGGGAGGAACATATGCTTGTAGGAGCTGCAATAATGTCAAGTTTCCTCTCTATGTGCTTAAAGTTTTGAAGTTATACTAGTTTTGCCTTCCTATGCTAGTTGATTCTTGTTCCTATAAATTATGTGCTCACAAAATCCCTAGGCATACTACCCAGGATGTTCAATTCTGCCGGCGAGACCAAGTAGTGGCATTTCTTATGCATGGCGCAGCATACTAAAGGGTGTTGAGCTGCTGAGAAAAGGAATCATATGGAGAGTTGGGAATGGCAAGGATATTGACATATGGAGTGACCCATGGATTCCGAGAGGTAACACCAGAAGGGTCGTCTCCCATAGGGGCAATAATTTGATAACTAAAGTCAGTGAGCTAATTAACCCAATCACCAACAAATGGGACGAAGAACTAGTGAGGCAAACTTTTACCCCAGAAGATACAAAGTGTATCCTTCAGATCCCAATCCAAGATCATCTCGAGGACTTCACGGCATGGCACTATGATAAAAAAGGTATATTTTCAGTAAAATCTGCATACAAAGTAGCAATAAATTGTGCAGCTCGAGAATCTCTCTCAGGTCTAACATCTACCTCAAGTGCAGCTGAAGAAGATGGTGGATTTGACTGGCTTAAACTATGGACAATGCCCCTCCCAAACAAAGTGCTCCATTTTTTATGGAGGCTAGCAACCAATAGCTTACCATTGCGAACAAAGCTACAAAACAGAGGTATGGAAGTTGACACTCGTTGCCCTATTTGTTATAGATTGGATGAGGATGGGGGGCACTGTTTCATCAAATGCAAGAAAGTAAGAGAAATATGGAGAATGGCTCAACTCGAGCATGTTAGGCTGCAGCTAATCCCCTGTGTTAATGCTTTAAACTTCATCGAAGAAATTATTAATTTGAGGGAGGAGATCAAGTTAAAAACATGTTTATTACTTTGGCTTTGGTGGCATGAAAGAAACAATGCAAATAAAGGGAAGGCCATTAAACCATCGAATGAAATTTGCTCTTCTATTGATTATCACTTTATAAATGTCATGAAGGTACAGGAGAAAGGGAAGGGGATAGCCCAACAGCCAAAGCAAAAGTGGACAAGAGCAGCTTCAGGAATATTGAAGATCAACACTGATGCAGCTTTTCACAGGATTTCCAATGATGGAGGTTGGGGATTTATCATTAGAAATGATCAAGGTATTGTTGTAGCTGCAGGTGCTGGCAAACTGGAACATATGGCTGATGCTTTCCAATCTGAAGCAGTGGCTATGTTGTATGCAATAAACATTGCTAGCCAAATGGGCTGTGATAGAGTGATGTTTGAAACAGATTCTACACAGTTAAGAAGGGTTGTGTCTACTGAGGAATATGACCTGTCTGCACTAGGGGCCATTTTCAGAGAGATTAAATTTCAGTTACATGTAGGTTTTTCAGATGAATGTGTTGTAAACTGTTCACGAACATGTAACCGAGTGGCGCATAGGCTAGCAGCGTTTGGAGCAACATTAAACTCTGGTGCATGTATTACTTGGCTGGGACAATTCCCAGAGTTTGTTCAGAACCTTGTAGCTGGGGACTTGCCCAGCAATGATATGTAGGAGGAATGCAATCTGTGTTCCGTTTCAAAAAAAAAAAATCCCTAGGCATAGGAAGTGGGTTAGGTTCAAATGTGCTAGTCATATTCTTCATGATGCTCTCTTTATATTTCAATTCTTATCTTTTATGTGAGCATCATTGAAATCATCATGCCTAGCTAAAATCATTAAAGAAAAAGCGTTTGTTGGGAAACAACCCAATATTTACCCTTACTGTTTTTGTGTGTTTACATGATTAAGCTACTGTGGTAATCATGTTTTATAGCTTTTCTTTCAATAAAGTGCCAAGTAAGACCTTTGGGAAGACTCGGGTGAAAGTTAATGTGATCTTGCTGTAAAAAACAGAAACTTTGCGCTCACGAGATTAGCTGCCATTTTTTACAGAAGAGTGCTTTGGTGATGATTCTTTTTGCAGAAGATTAATAGATAAATTCCTCACGTCCACCAATTTATTTCATAGTTGTTTGAGTAGCAGAAGTATGGTTAGTGTTCAGATCATTATAGACTGTTCTGTTTCTGACAGATTCTATTTTCATTGCATAGTTTGCTTGTTTTCTAGTTTCTATGACTTATATTTCTCAATATAAATTGTAGAAATGATATGGTACAGTAGGCATTGTGTGAGAACAATTATGAACCTTGTCTTCGATACTACCAAATTGAATGGTTTACTATTTATCATACTAACCTATCTCACGAAGTTTCGTTAAGTTTTGTGTGATTGAAGTTTTCAAGCTTTGGGTAAGATATCGATATGAGGAGAATAAGGAGTGGAAAGACCCTAAGCTTGGGGATTCCCGAGACACCCCAAGGTAATATTCAAGGAAGACTCAAGCGCCTAAGCTTGGGGATGCCCTGGAAGGCATCCCCTCTTTCGTCTTCAAAACTATCGGTATACCTTACTCGGAGCTATATTTTTATTCATCACATGATATGTGTTTTTCTTGGAGCGTATTTTCAATTTTACTTGCTGATTGAATGAAATCATTGGATCTGAATTATTAAATGAAAAAGAATCCTCCCATGGCTAGTTAATTATTTGACTACTCGGTGTCCTTCACTATTATCTTTTGGAGTAGTTTGTCATTTACTCATGTGCTTCATGTATATCCTATGAGTAAATGGTTGAATAACTGAAATATCATAAATCTGAATTTATATATGCTTCATATGCTTACACCATGGGGAGTAATGACTTCACATAGAATAAGTATAGGTAGTAAATTTTTTGAAAGTTAGCAAACGTAGAATTGGTCATTTGAACAATTCATGAAAAAATATTGAAGGAAGAGAGATTTCACATATAAATATACTATCTTGGACATCTTTTGTAATTGTGAGCACTCATTAAAATATGACATGCTAAAAGCTTGGAGAAAATTCCTTATATAACACTATTTTAAATGTTGTTTCCCTATTTGACATTGGATTTTTTTTTCTTCCCTATCTAACGCCGTGTCTAAATTTTATGCCTTTTATAACATTCTCTTTTATTTTAAGCCTTAATCGTGTTAAATTACAGCTGAAAAGACCTATTTGCCCCTCATGGGTACGTGACCAAAATATTACGTGGTTGTTTAGCTTCAGCATGTGGCTTTTTCTGGATGGAGTTGAGAATTTTGTACCAAGAAAAAGTTACTTATTGAAGATTTTTCTTAAAGACAGAATACATACAGGGAAGAAACATGCACGAGTACATACATGTGCTAGCTCATCTTTAATTAGTTTTGCACGTGCAAGCATATTAGCACTGGTGGAGCTAAGTGGGGGCAAAAGGTGCTGGAGCCCGCCCAGCCAAAAACCGGAGAATGACTTACATGGAGGAGACGAGGAGTTGGCGTTGCGGTCCAGCAGCCAGGTAGCCGGTCGCAGTGCTGATGCAGCCGGTAGCCAGCTAGCACGGCAAACCGGCGATGGGCGACCCAGGCAATGAGCACAACCGGCAGCAGAGGCGCTTTGCACAAGTACTTTCTTTTACCAATCATAATTGCACTTGACGGCATCATCTTATATTAGCAAGTAAGTAGTATTTTTCTATAGACTATAGAAATCTAAAATTTATAGTCACCCGGACTGAATGCACGGGGACCAATTTGGTAGCATGAATTATCAAATCAATTGTTGGTTGCAAGTTTATACATTGTATTTTAGTTACTACAGAACTAGCAAGCCTAATTCACTTAGTCTAAAAAAGATATGGTATAGAGTTGAGATATGGCTCAGGCACTTAGCAAAACGACTCGGCCGGGTACACACATACACGTAAATTTTTGGTCACACACCACATGAGGGGTGAATGGGTCTTTTTAGGTGTCATTTAACACCGTGAAGACATAAAACGAACGAGAGTGTCATAAAGGGCATAAAATTTAGACTCGGTGTTAAATAAGGAAGGGGGAAATTTTCAGTGTCAAATAAGGCAAGAAATTTTAAGACGGTGTTAAATAAGGAATTCTCTCAAAAGCTTGATGTCGGACAAGGAAGACAACGTAATGGGTTATGTTTTCTTATATCCGAAATAAAGTATATTGTCTTGGATCATCCAAAATGTTGAGCTTGTTTTTCCCCCTCATGCTAGCCAAATTCTTTGCACCAAGTAGAGATACTACTTGTGCTTCCAAACATTCCTTAAACTAGTTTTGCCATGAGAGTCCACCATACCTACCTATGAATTGAGTAAGATCCTTCAAGTAAGTTGTCATCGGTGCATGCAATAAAAAATTGCCTTCTAAATATGTATGATCTATTAATGTGGAGAAAATAAGCTTTATACGATCGTGTGATGTGGAAGAAATAAAAGCGACGTACTGCATAATAAAGGTCCATATCACAAGTGGCAATATAAAGTGGCGTTCTTTTGCATTAAGATTTTGTGCATCCAACCATAAAAGCGCATGACAACCTCTGCTTCCCTCTGCGAAGGGCCTATCTTTTACTTTTATCTTCTACCATTATGCAAGAGTCATGGTGATCTTCACCTTTCCTTTTTACATTTTATCCTTTGGCAAGCACATTGTGTTGGAAAGATCCTGATATATATATCCAATTGGATGTAAGTTTTCATGAACTATTGTTGTTGACATTACCCTTGAGGTAAAACGTTGGGAGGCAAAACTATAAGCCCCTATCTTTCTCTGTGTCCGATTAAAACTTTGAACCCATAAATATCACGTGAGTGTCAGCAATTATGTAAGACTAAATGATAGTTGAGTATGTGGAGTTTGCTAAATCAAAGCTCTGACATAGACCCTTCCTGGAAGTAAGATGAATTGCAATTGTTTGATGACTGAGAATATAGTTTGTTAGTTTCAAGAGAGTTTATGACCTATACTTTAACACGTGAATAGCTTGTTACTTGATCATGAAAAGTTTTATAAAAATGAGCTACTGTTATGATATATAATGATGCTAGAAAAAGTGATTGAAACTATCGTTGGTGAAACTTATGCACTTGCTAGCATTCACACTTCATAAATTATTTCTTTTATCATTTACCTACTCGAGGACGAGCAGGAATTAAGCTTGGGGATGCTGATACGTCTCCAACATATCTATAATTTATGAAGTATTCATGCTATTATATTATCAACCTTGGATGTTTTATATACATTTATATGCTATTTTATATGGTTTTTGGGACTAACCTATTAACCTAGAGCACAGTGCCCGTTTTTGTTTTTTCCTTGTTTTTGAGTTTTACAGAAAAGGAATATCAAGCGGAGTCCAATTGACGTGCCAATTTTTGACGATTTTTTATGGACCAAAAGAAGACCCCGGAGTAAAAGAGTTGGGCCAGAAGAGTCCCGGGCTGTCCACGAGGGTGGGGGGCGCGCGCCCACCCCCCTTGGGCGTGGGCCCCTGCCTCGTGGACGCCTCGGGCACCTCCTTGACGTGAGACCGACGCCAAAAATTCCTATAAATACAGAAACCTTGGAAAATTAACCTAGATCAGGAGTTCCGCCGCCAGAAGCCTCCGTAGCCACCGAAAACCAATCTAGGCCCTCTCTGGCACCCTGCCAGAGGGGGCCATCATCACCGGAGGGCATGGAGGAGGATCCCGGAGGGGCCATCATCACCATGAAGGCCAAGGACCAGAGGGGGAACCTCTCCCCATCCAAGGGGGAGGCCATGGAGGAGGAAGCACAAGGGGGAGAACCTCTCCTCCTCTCGCTCGATGGCATCGGAGTGCCATCGGGAGGGGAATCATCGCCGCGGTGATCGTCTTCATCAACATCACCATCATCATCACCATCCTCGTCTCTTTTACGCGGTCCACTCTCCCGCACCCCGCTATAATCCCTACTTGAACATGGTGCTTTATGCCACATATTATGATCCAATGATGTGTTGCCATCCTATGATGTTTTGAGTAGATATATTTTGTCTTTGGGTTGATTGATGATCTAGACTGGTATGAGTTGTATGTTTTACTTTGGTGCTGTCCTATGGTTCCCTCCGTGTCGCGCAAGCGTGAGGAATTTCCGCTGTAGGGTGTTGCAATATGTTTATGATTCGCTTATAGTGGGTTGCGTGAGTGACTGAAACACAAACCCGAGTAAGGGGGTTGTTGCGTATGGGATAAAGAGGACTTGATGCTTTAATGCTATGGTTGGGTTTTACCTTAATGATCTTTAGTAGTTGTGGATGCTTGCTAGAGTTCTAATCATAAGTGCATATGATCCAAATAGAGAAAGTATGTTAGCTTATGCCTCTCCCTCATATGAAACTGCAATAGTGATTACCGGTCTTGTTAACGATTGCCTAGGACAATTCCGCACACCGATCCACCATTATTACACACTCGCTATTTGTAATATCTTGTAATATATTCTAACTTTATGATAACATCACCTACTTTTATATTTTATCTCTCCGATATCATATAGAGTTATCCTCTTCATACCCACAACATAGTTTTATTTCTTGTTGCTAGTTGGAAGCAAACGTTCGGTGTACGTAGAGTCGTATCCATGGTAGATAGGGCTTGAGAGAATATTGATCTTACCTTTAGCTCCTTGTGGGTTCGACACTCCATACTTATCACTTCCACCTTTGGAAATTGCTACGATGATTCCTTGCACTTGGGGATTATCACTTCTCCAGCGTCGCCTTTCCACACGTCTCCTCCGACCATCGTGCAGGTTCCATCAGCTCCTACAGCACTCACCATGTCCGGCAACTGTTCAGTGAAATGCCCATGCTAATTTTTTTGGCCATCTTCTTTGAAGCAATGGATAAGGATATGTAGTACATATACAAGCACTATGTTGATACCAAGTTGGCCAGAAAAAGGCTCACTCTGCCCAAAGAAAAGAAGCAGCTAAAAAGGATGTTGAGAGGTCATTTGGAGTTCTGCGGGCACATTTGGCAGTTGTTCGTGGACCAACTAAACCATGGGATGTGGAGACCTTGTGGTAGGTCATGACCTGCTTATGATCATGCAGAACATGATCGTGTAGGATGAGGGTGATGATGTTGCGGTAAGTCTTGAATTTGAGAACATGGGTGGTCCTATCGAATGTCCATATCAGAATCCGGTCACATTTGAAGAGTTTGTTCAAATGCATCAAAAAAATTGGGATCGAGCAACTCACGAGCAACTAAAAGAAGATCTGATTGAGTATCTGTGGGCAGTTAAAGGGGACAACAATGTTTTGAGTGTAATATTTGAACTTATTTAATTAGAACTACCACCACATTTGAACATTTGAACTATTATAAACTATATATATGCCGCTATTTGAGTGTGCAAGCTAAAAAAATGGGGTTGGATGTATGCCAGTAGCATTGGATGGCCGGCACGCGCATCGGTGCCCGTCGACTGGCCCCCCTGTCCGCAGACGGATACTGGAGCATATTTGTGGGGCAGCCTTGGAGATGCACTAATAATGAAAAATAATTTCCGTGCATGTTGTGGTGGGCCTTTGATGAGATGGCATTTATGCATGTTAAGATAATACAAGTAGTGAGGAAGAACTATTTAGGTATATAGGCCGGATACCATTCTACCCAAAATAGAAGAATAGTTTTGTGTTAGGAACTTATGATATGTCTGATCAATGGACCCCAATATACATTTGGCATTAGATTTTAGAGGGTAAAAAATCTCACACCCTCCAATACGTCCAATCTTGATCGGACACATGGCAATTACTCGGTACAACACAACAACTTGAGATATTTTTATACTACATGGCAATTTTCACTTTAGAACATGGCAAATCCTTATACATAAGCATGGGAAATTTATTTGTTTTCACATGGAAAAGCTTGGCGTTGATTGGGGAACGTTAAAAACCGACATCAGATTTTTAGCATTCCTGTTACATCTCACCATCGGATCAGACTTAGCATCCCTTGAACTAACTTCGATATCTTACTATTTGCCATACTCGTACATTTAAGACCACATACTGAGCGCAACTAATTGGCGGGCGCCCCTGCTCCCACGTGATCAAATTTGGAGCACATATTTCGTTTTGGCAACTTTCTATATTTGGCACTTACAAAATTACTATAAAGAAGAAAAAGTTAGCAATTTAAACAAATGAATTATTGGATTAAAAAATCTTGGATAGGCTTTTAAAATTTGTAACTTCTCAGAAGTTAGAATTTTGAAACTTCTAGATTTGACCGTATAAAAAATCTTGGCCCAAATATCAAAATTTAAACTAAAAAAGAACTTCTTGGCACATTGAACTTTCAAGGCTTGGGGACTTCCACAAAAGAAAAAAACACATTGTGTGTACACTCCACCAAGGAAGAGAAGGGATAAAGAGATAGGGGAAATTCATGTGCGTCCACCCCCCCACCCCTTCCCCAGTTCCCACCGCATTACCAAAAACATGTGGTGCAGTGACTGCATCCCAATTATACCTAGCCATATGTCAGACCGGGACAGGGTTTGGGTTGGGCTTAAAAAACTCGAGGCAGAAAACCCAGGCCCTGCCCGGCCTTTGTGCCTAGATTTAAGGTCCAAGCCCAACGCGTCAATGGAAAACCCATCAGGCCTTAGCCCTCGGGCCAGGCCACATCCTTAAAATCCACATATGCAAAGCCTAAGCCCGGCCTAGCCCAACCTTTGGGCTAAAAACTTAGGCCCAGGCCTGGCCCGGCGCAAGAATTTTGGTCCGGGTTTCACATGGCTAGGTATAGTCCCAAGTCACCCGTGGAGTAACCACGTACTCCCTCCACTCCTTTATATAAGGTATATTTGTTTTTTGAATAGTCAAACATGTGTATGTTTGACCGAGTTTTGAGAAAAATATATCACTATCCACAAGACAAAATTTATATCATTTGATTCATCATGAAAACTAGTTTCATATTTTATCTATTAGGTATTGCACATGTTGTTATTTTATTCTATAATCTTGGTCGAACATTCAAATGGTTCACTTGCACGGAAACCAATACGCCTTATATTCTGAAATGGAGGGAGTATTAGTTATCGTTTATAATCCTTCTTTTCGCATTACCTGAAATTCATGACAAATTTCTCGGTTCTTAGTCGTTAAACTATGCTCTAAAGGGGCCCGGAGGTGGGGGTGACACTTTGCCCACCATTGAAACATAGTGGATATCTCCTAACAACAAATATATTATTATAAAAATATATTAAAAAACGTTTTTCCTGTTGTAGGGATGCATAAATCAAAACCTATGGTAAGTTATATATATTCCTATAGAAAAACAAATGTGTATTTCATAGCAAATAATAGCTATACATATTGTAATTTTTAACCCTTAACTACTGAATGTGTTTGCAATTCAGACAATAATATCATAGCATTTGGGCCCTCAAAGTAGTTTTGATCAAATGATTTACTTACACCAAATATGATAAAAGAAATGGGCATTACATATTCTTCATCTAAAGAAAAATTGAGAAACACAAGAAACTGAGTTAATATATTTCTAAAGAAACCAAATGTATTTTTTATTGAAGTATATTTTTCTTATTTTTATAGTCTCTTATTTTCCTCATTTGTCTAAAATAATAGGCTAGTATATAAAAAATTTGCAGAGATTCTTTTTCTCCTTTTGCGCATGTTGTTATTTCCCTTTATGTTTTTCATTCCTAGTACATTTAAGCAATATATGGAGCTCCCGTGAAAAATTGTGATATGGAAGACACATGGTGTTGATATGGCCTGCACTTTGGTCAAAACCACTATGATGGTGCATATATTTATGTTATTATAAGTTGAATGACTGAGCAATCCAGTCAAGAACAAACTCTAAATCATGTTAATAGTTTAGAGATTAGATATACCCATTTTTGCTCTTTTTTCAGTAGTCGCTTATTTTTCTCAACCAGGATCGAGTAAGGCACGGATAAAAAACCATGTGGGGAAAATGTATCATTGCAAGGACCACCAACCATCCACATGAACCTCGACAATTGACAACACCAGGATTTGTTCCCTCAAGAGCGATGCTTCCAGGAAGGAAATGGCATGTGAGCGCTCATATTTTCATGTTTATTTTTATTTTGTGATGGGGGTACTTATATTTGTTGTTTATGTGTGTGTTCATTGTCTTTACCATTATATATCTTAATATTTTTTTCCTCTACTGGTTGTTGAGACTGTAAGCTTGCAAGGGAAACAAGATGTGTGCCGAAGGAAGGTTGGTAATCATAACTTACAACATGGTTGTTTTGGTGGTGCTTACACGGTTACACCCTGATCTGCGTTGCGGAAGAACTTTATCATATTGGGAGCCTTGACATTTCATTCCCCCGATTTGCTGGATATAATCGACATGCGCACCATATCACACTACTTAATGGGTGATCTTTGTTATCACAGTTACAGAATTGATGCCTAGCTCACCATCCTTAATTAGTGATCTCCATTTACACGGTGTAAATAGATCCCAAAAATAAAAAGATCAAGCCCGGTCAGATTAGACAGAGCAACTAATTGAGTGCTCCTTCGGGAGCACCCGCAAGGGCCACTTGACACGCTCTCAGCTGCTGCTACGTGTCGCGCTTTGGGCGCTTTCTCCAGATTTTATTATTTATTTTTATGTACATGTTTTCTACTTTCAAATAGAAATTTTGGGTTTTTTTGGCTTTTCTTTTCCACTGGTTTTTCTTAGGATTTGGCCAAAACAAAATAGGGAAAAATTGCGCGAAAAAATGCACTTCCTTTTCTCGTTCCGTGAGAGGCACGGATTCACTTCTCATGGAGGCACGGATGTGCTTCCCGCAGAGGCACGGCCCTTCCTCTCGGAAGGGGGGGGGGGGGGTGTTTTCTTTTTGTTCCGCGAGAGGAAAAATACGCATTTTATTTTTTTCGTTTCGTGAGAGGTACGGATTTACTTCTTGTAAAGGCACAGATTTGCTTCCGCGAGAGGCATGGTTGTGCCTCTCGGGAAGAAAAAAACACATGTTTTTGTTCCGCGAGAGGCACGTTCGTGCCTTTCAGAAAGGGAAAAAACACGTTTTTTTTCATCCCGCGAGACGCACAGATTTACTTTTCGCGGAGGCACGGATTTTCTTTTGCGAGAGGCACGGTCGTGCCTTTTGGAAAAGGAAAAAACGTGTGCCTCTTTAGAAAGGGAAAAAACGTGCTCCCCATACGGTTTTTTCGTGAAAAAAGGTTCCTGGAAACCTATCAATATGTGATCTTGTTTTGAGTAAACAGGGATCAATGATGAAAACGATTTGAGATTTGGATGCACGGTTTAAGAGATAAAATATTTTGAAAAAACAAATCTACAAAAAATAGATGTTTTTTAGGCTCTAACTTTTTTCTACTGCTCGTCCCCTAAAAGGGCTAGGGTTTCTCTGTCTCCCGTCGGTCCGCCTTGTCTTCGGTGGCCTTAGGGCCATTGGGATGGAGTGGACCCCGGCCATTGCTTGTGGGAGGGCTTTGTTTTTAGAAAAAAAAATAGTTTTGTTAGGGTTTACGTCCTACTCAAGAAAGGGATATGTTGGCGGCTCCCTGAGGATGGAATAATGCTCTCCCCGCCTAGCCTCCGTTCCGGTGGTGCCTCTAACATCATCGGCGGGTGTGTGGAGGTGTGTCTCTGACGGATCTGTCATTTGTGGATTTGCTCGGATCTGGTCATTGTTCGTCTATTTTCATGTGTCTTTGAGTTGGATCCGTCTGATCTACGCTATTCTTCATCGGCAGCGGTTGA
Source organism: Triticum aestivum (assembly GCF_018294505.1). Classification (NCBI taxonomy): domain Eukaryota; kingdom Viridiplantae; phylum Streptophyta; class Magnoliopsida; order Poales; family Poaceae; genus Triticum; species Triticum aestivum. The sequence goes on from NC_057800.1 coordinate 715,257,193, forward strand.
TGTTCTGGTGCGTTGATTCTATGGGGCCTTAGCACGAAGACTTCTCGGCTGTCTATTAAAAGAAGTTTTGCCCAATTGCGACGCGGGAGGGGCGATGGCCACAACGCCCCTTCAACTCGCTTTAGTGCTTTTGTTAGTCGTCGCTACGTGATCTATCAATCTGGATGTAATTTTTATTATTTCTACTAATATTCGTTGTAATACCATAATTGAAAATAAATAGATTGAAAGTTTCTCAAAAAATTCATGAGAAAGTAAAACTCTTTCAGGTTGCAACGAGTGGCACACATACAATGCGTTATTTGTCGCCATCTGACAACGTGGGAGTGATTTTTGAAAGGGCTACTCTGATTTCGCAGATCCAAGGCCTTAGTGTTGTGATTTTCCGATTGGGCCCGATCGAGCAGACCATCTCGGTGGGCTACTCCGTGTTCGGCTGAATAGGGAAAGGTACAAGGTACGGGAGCAACTAGTTAACGAGCGCTCCTTTGGGAGCCTCGCAATGATCAGTGTTACTTGGCACGCTCTCAGCCATTCGTCACGTGTCGCGTGCTGGACGCTCTCTTCGGATTATTTTTTGCACGCGTTTTCGGCCTTTTCAACGATTTTTCCGGGTTTTTTTTTACGTTTTGGTTTTCCCCCGGTCTTTCTTAGCCTTTCGATCAAAAAAATCAAAATTTATTTTTTCATGAAAAAACGCGTTTTCTTTTTTTTTCTTTCATGAAAGTTACGGTTTTTCTTCCGCGAGAGGCACAGTTGTGCCTTAGCGAGAGTCACGGCCGTGCCTCTCGGAAAAGAAAAAAAATGTGTTTTCTGTTTTTTTCGTGAGAGTCACGGTTTTGTTTTCGCGAGAGGCACGGTTGTGCTTTCACGAGAGTCATGGCCGTACCTCTCGGAAAGGAAAAAACAAAACGTGTTTTTGTTTTTTTCGTTCGTGAGAGTCACGGTTTTGCTTCCGCGAGAGACACGGGTGTGCTTACGCGAAAGTCACGGCCGTGCCTCTCGAAAACAAAACGTGTTTCTGTTTTTTTTTCTTTCGCGAGAGGCACGGTTTTGCTTTCGCGAGAGGCACGGTTGTGCTTTCGCGAGAGTCATGGCCGTGCCTCTCGGAAACGGAAAGAAAATGTGTTTTCTATTTTTTTCCTTACACGAGAGTCACGGTTTTGTTTCCACGAGAGGCACAGTTGTGATTTTGCGAGAGGCATGGGCGTGCCTCTTTCGGAAAGGGAAAAAACCGTGCTCCTGGTTCGGTTTTTTCACCCGGTTTTTTTGTCCGGTTTTTTTCGTGAAAAAAAGTTCGTCAAAACCTATGAACATGGGATCTAGTTCTGAACATGTCGACGCGAGGAATCTAATGATGAAAACGGTTCAAGATTTGAACGCACAGTTTAAGAGATAAAACGTTTTGAATAAACGAATTTAAAAAAAAGAGAAAACTCTCCGCGAGTACTCCTTAATTAGTGATTTCGTACGAGGTACCATCGGTTTGTCTAAAAAAAGAAAGCAAGGTACCAGCGGTGGAATTTCTCATTGAAAACAAAAAGTACCAGCGCGTGGTGGTTGGAAAGAAAACGCAGCGTGAGAGTCACTCATTCCGGATGCTGGAGGTCCATTTTCTAGCCGTCCCTGTCCGTCCCCGGTCCCTCGCCGCATCTTCTTGTCTGGTGGTTGCCGTTGCCGAGCGCCTTGACTTATCGGAGGGAGGGGAGACTTCACTTCATCGGGGTAATGGAGGAGGAGATAAATCTTGGCGGCCCCGACGGGGTGGAGGTGAAGAAGGAGGCGGGGGAGGAGGAGATAAATCTGGGCGTCGCCGGCGGGGTGCTGGTGAAGGAGGAGGCAGGGGAGGAGGAGGAGATCGAGTTCGAGCCGACGGAGGACGAGCTGGTGCTGCACTTCCTCCGGCCGCAGCTGCGCGGGTTCGCGCCGCGCGTGGCGGGCGCGGTGGTGGAGGCGGACCCGTGCGCGGCGACCCCCTGGGAGCTTCTTGCGCGGCACGGCCTGCTGCGGAGCGGGCGCGGTGGTGGAGGCGGACCCGTGCGCGGCGACCCCCTGGGAGCTTCTTGCGCGGCACGGCCTGCTGCGGAGCGGGCACGGCTACTTCTTCGCGGCGCGGCGGCGCGGGGAGGGCGCCCAGGCGCGGCGCACCCCGGAGGGCGGCGGCGGCGGCAAGTGGATGCACAGCGGGAGCAAGGAGCACCGCCGGTCCGTGACGGAGCTGGGCGTGGTCGCGCGCTGGTCCATGACGCTGTACTGCTTCTACTCCCGCGGCGGCGTGAGAGGGGAGGACGGGGCGCAGCAGGGGCGGCGGCGGAGCACCGGGTGGGCCATGTCCGAGTACGAGATCACGGACCCGCGGTGCTACCTCCGGGCCGACGACGGCGAGGAGGACCACTACTGGGTGCTCTGCCACGTCCGCCGCAGCGTCAAGAAGAACCTCAAGCCGCGGTCCTGGGAGTGCTGGAAGTCCTGGGATCTCCAACAGTTCTCCGAGCATGAGGGCATCCACAGTGTGTAGAGGCAACCCAGCCTCTAAGGTGGGCCCCATACACCTGCCTCTAAGCCAATGCATCCTTCCCGCAATGTGAGCCTCTAAGCCCATGGGCCCACCAGCTGCCTCTAACCACCGAACACTCTTCCCTTCGCGCAAAAAATCCCCAATCGATTCCAATCCCTAGCGGCTGCAGGAACCACGCCATCGTCTCGACCGTCTCCGGCGACCAGGCAAACCAAATACCTCGCGCGAGGCTGGACGACGGAGGCGGTTGATCTAGCAGCTGGATGTGGACTGCTGGTGGTGGCGGGGGGTGCAGCAACTGCGCCGGCAAGTGCGTCGAGGCGCAGCCGCCGGTGTATTCCTGCTGACCAACTGCGCCGGCGATGCCGAGGAAGCGCTACGCTGATAGCGGCGGCAGCGGCGTTGTGCGAGTACTAGGCGCAGGTCTGGCGCATGGGCGGGTTCACGCGGAAGCACAAGGTGAGATGTGGCTGTTCATGGGTTTCCTGTACGTGAGTATGTGACTTTGTATTTTGGTGGCTTTTGAGCTGAATATAGTAGGGAATATCACATATCTCCATTACAGCCTTCTTATATTAAACATTAGAAAAAATAAAAGATCTAGCAATACAAATATTTTGGTGGCAGCATACAGAGTACATGGTGAACAAATCTGGAATAAACTAGTCTAGAAATAAAATTACAAATTATTTGTTGGGCCTCTAATACAAGCTAAGGCTGACCACCCCCGAATGGTTGCCATAGATACTCTATCAAATCGCCTTTGAGTTGTCGATGTGTAGCTCGATCACGAATTGCTGAGCCTATCTCCAGCACTCTGGCAAATTCATGAATTGGCCCATGGTTCAGATTATCTATTTCGTTGTTAAAGGTACCCTGATCATAGTCATAGTCGAAGCGAACCTCATAGGAATCCCGCTCATCCTCGACTATCATATTATGCAATATAACACATGCATACATGATATCAGCAATATCTTGCCTATACCAAAGATTAACCGGACCACGTACAATAGCAAATCGAGATTGTAGAACTCCAAATGCATGTTCAACATCTTTTCTTGCACCTTCTTGCATCTTTGCAAACAATTTTGTCTTGTCAGTTGGGGGCAAGCGGATTGTCTTCTAGCATGATTGTTGGTACTCCATAATCACCACGAGTAAACTGCGCCTTCCAAGGGACAGGGCAATTTTTCCACTCCCAATGCATGCAATCAATACTTCCTAGCATACCAGGGAATCCACGAGCCTCTCCTATATGAAGTAAGCGTTGAACATCTTCTTCAGTAGGTCTTCGCAAATATACTTCACCAAAGTTCTCTCTAATGCCTTTTGCAAATTCTCTCAAGGACTCAAGGGATGTGGTTTCAGCCATACTTAGAGTGTCATCGATATAATCTGCCGGGACACCATAGGCTAACATCCGCATAGCTGCTGTACACTTTTGCAATGGTGAAAAACCTTTCTTGCCAAAGGCATCATACCTTTGACTAAAGTAAGGTGACCAATCACCAAGAGTGTGCATAATATGTTCAAATAGATGCTTTCTCATTCGATACCTTCGACGAAATTGCTTGGGGCTGAAGACTGGGACATCGGCGAAGTACTCAGCATACAACTTGTTGTGGCCGGCTTGACGATCTCTGGCTCTGTATCTTCGATGATGCTTTTGTGGCTGGCTAGGAAATAGTTGTCTACCTATAATAGATTCAATGGAATTTTCGATTTTGTCATCCATTGAATCATTTCCATCACTGCTAGAACTAATTGAAATGGAGGAGAAGGAGTCTGAAGACATGTTTGAAGTGGACGAGCTACTGGTGTATGCCTCCAGAAGTGGAGTCCTTTATTTGTAGTGCATTATGTTTCCAACGGCTAGTTTTCTGCACATGTATTCTGGTTCCAACAGCTAGTTTTCTGAACATGCAGCTATTTTCAACGGCTAGTTTTCTGCACATTTATTCTGGTTCCAACGGCTAGTTTTCTGAACATGCAGCTCTTTTCAACGGCTAGTTTTCTGTCATTACTGTTTGATACATTGCTGGAACATTGATACATTGATGATAGACTAAATAATACAATACCAAAACTAAAAGATATCTTTGACAGAAATGGAAAGATACATTGATGAGAGCCTGAAACTAAATGATACAATACCGAAACTAAAAGATACATTGTTGAAATGGAAAGATACATTGATGAGAGGCTGAAACTAAATGGTACTAGTAATTATTAAATAGATAGCTCCATGCCTAGAAGATTCAGAAGCTGGTTATATCGCTGTAGCTTTGCTGCATCATATCCGGATGTGTCTGTCTCCAGTAACTTCATATACTTGCTCAATTTTTTGGTTCTTGCCTTCTCAAGTGTGGTAGCAGCTAATCTTTCATTGCAGATGCCTTCTCCTTTCTTGCTTCTGCAGCCATCTCTATTGCAGTTGATTTTCTTGCTATGGCATCATGATATAGTTGCATAGTTGGATCTGGCAGGTTGCTTGAAGAAGAGTCGGCCTTTGCTGGGGCCTTTCCTTTGCGTTTTGCGCCCTTCTGTCCCGGAGGACGACGTTCCAATGGTCTGTCCACTGATTCTTCAACATCTTTACTAGAAGAAGAAATGTAAGCCCCCGTTTCTGAGGTCTTGCCTCTCTTTCTCGCTTCATCCTTCTCTAGTAAGTAAGTATTTTTTTCACTTTGGCATTTCTTTCACCATATCCCACCAATATTCTAGCGTGAATCTTTTTTTGTATTTCTCCTTGTAATCTGCTCTTACCATATCCATAAACATATTGTCATCATACCCACTAGGATACACACTGCGTTGCACGGAATGACACCCAGCAAACTGAGTCACAAATTTGTTTTGCTTACTCCAATGGTCTTTCAACATCTTGGCAGATCTTTGCCTCTCTTTCGGAGTGACGCTGTTGTAGTCTTTCTCAACTGCTTTCCAATACTGGTCTGATTTCTTGGAGTTACCATCTACTGGATCGAGAGAATTTTCCAACCAAGCATTGACAAGCCGCTTATTTTCTTCCTCTGTCCAGTTTCTCCTCTTAGCAATAGGTTCTTCTGCTTCACCGGGACTACTTCCACTTGACTCTTGCTGATCTACTTCTTCTGCCCTATGTATTGATGCAGGAGGCTGAGGCGAATAATGAAAATATCCGGCATCTTTGTTGATCCTAGCATGTGGATCAATCCCGGTGAAGCCGGCGGCTGCAGAAGATGAATGACCATATGAACCTCCTCCATACACTCCTTGGAAACCTGAGGTATGTGGAGGTGGAAATGGATACATGTTCTGTGCATACATGGGATGCAAATATTGCCCATGCTGAGAGGATGAAGCACTTGTGAACTGGTGAGGTGGGGTGGCAGATGGGGTATAGTTTCGATTTTCTGGATCTTGGCTTGAGCAACTATTTAGCATCCTAGTGAAATTTCCTGGAGAGTGCTCCATGAATGTGAAGTTTTTTGAGGTGTCTAGGCTCCCAGTTGGTTTGGGTGTGTGCAAACTTATTGTTCAAAGCCCTAGTATATATACTGATAGATGTGTGTATGCACACACTTGTTGTAACGGCCATAATTTGTTGTTTATTATTATTTTGAAATGCAACGGTTGTATTGGATTGGATGTGTATGCTCAGAACAAACTGAGCTTTGCCAGTTTGCACTGTATAACGGTTGCCCTTGGCTTGCTAGGCAACGGCTGGTGTGTTCAGCTTTCAACTGTCATCTTTAAATAATATTATTTTATTCTTTGGAGGCAGCCTCTAGGCTTGGAGGCGATGCCATGAATTTTTTGTTAGAGGCAGCTGTGTGCAATGTATAGAGTCAACCTTTAAAGGCTTAGAGGCAGCTATAGAGGCAGCAAAAGGGCACACACTGTGGATGCTCTGAGAAAAGCTGATCCTACAATATCTCGAATTTGGTTTGCTGTAGTAAAGCTGATCTCCGGCGTCAAGCTCGGTCGCCGGCCGGCGCAAGGCGGGGAGAATCGTCGGAGAACTTGGTGTTGCGTTTCTTGTGCTCGTCGCCCGGCCGGCTGCGCGACCTGTCATCATGTCCGTCGGTGCGCGTGTGGGTGCGCCGTGTAGACAAGGAAATAAGATATGCCTACCCGTATCTGTACGTACGAGTTCCTTTCGTGTGGGTGGACGTTGCGATCTTTTTGGGGTCTGCCCATGTGTTGCGCATGTGCATTTGTGCCTTGTTCTTTCGCCTCTTCATTCCTTCCCACTGATGCATCAAAAAAAAAAGGTCAACTAAAGTCATTTCTCTGTTACCATCAGCATGAGGTTCACTTCTTGCGCAGATATTTGCGGATTTTCTCGCTTGCATCCTTAACTTTATGTTCCTAGATGTCTGTATGCTCTTTTTTCTAGAACCGCCATCAAGGCATTTTAATCATCTTGATGGAACATATCTGGTTGTACAACATCAATCCGAAATTCAGGAATTACAGCAAAAGAAGTAGAATTAGTCGCTATTGCCAAAGCCGAGATTCTGATACATGGCGAGTCCAGACATGATGGGTACATGCATTTCCCGTTGTTTGCTAGCGATGTAGGAGTATGTGCTAAGACATGCTAAGTCGTGACTCTGTTTAGGCATGCCGTTCACTACTGTAGCAATCTTTTTTAAAGTGAACACAATTTTTTAAAAAAGGTGAACAATTTTTTTAAAATTTTAAACACTATTTTTTAAAATTATGAATAATTTTAGGAACTATAAATAATTTTTTGGAATTTTGAACATTTTTAAATATATATAAATACTTGAAATTCTGAAATTTTTTTAATTTTTTTAAAAAATTAAACAATATTTCAATTATGAATATTTATGAAATTCTGAACATTTTTTGAAAAAAAAATAAA